>NW_027012632.1:0-18755 GCF_036934945.1 Oncorhynchus masou masou
CGGGACGCATTCCACTGAGGAAAGCAATTTTTAATTTTTGACTATATATGGCCTTGAGTCCCTCCACGGCCGGGGATTCTTTTAACCCACTATTCTCCCGGAGCGTCATATATATACTATATACAATTATACTACAACCGGTCATAGGATAATACAAAGTTTCAAATAACATGATCAGATCACAGTTACTACTCTAGAAACCTCCGCAAAGAGAAATTATTGTACCCTTATGGCCATCGGGAAAGAGAGACTCAAGAACGCTGTCCTTAGTCCTTAGTCCTATGCCATTTCTTTCTTCTCATTGGTTCAAATTACAACTATGTCAAAGAACTATAACCTCGTTCAGAATTATCAATTACTCTATTTACCTTAAAATCAGTATCACAAACAACCTTAAATTCCTTATCCAAATGGCCCTCCCACGAGGCTGATCAGACCACAAGGGGAAGCCATGATAGAGGTCCAAGAGTCATACCACCCTTTACCATCGTGTTCCCTACTATATTAGACACATTGAAGAACAAGAAATCTCCTCAAACCCAAAGGCTAAAAACAAACATAACATTACATTTCCAAAGAAAGACAATGAAGCACTCCTTTTCTCAGAAAAAACACTCTGTCAAACTACCCCGATTCAGTAGCCCAAACGTTGACTACAAACAAGACCTAATGATCATTCCATTGTTCTCCTTCCAGTCATTAGTTTTACACAACTGTGATTAATATGCACCGTTCCTGTAAAATAAAAATTAACTCAACCTGAAATCCTCTTTACCGACCTGACATGGTTCCACATAGTGGAAACAGATTATAATGTTTAGAATATATGAACTTCCTGTTCAAATTCACTGGTGTTACCTAAACAATAAAAACCAAAAATCAATAACCGGGAACTATCACAAAACTTTTACGATTCAACTATTCAGACCTCCCCAGACTTCCCTCTCTTACAGCCAAATATAGCCCAGTGAGCGCCACCAACCAATGTCCACCGAGCAATTTTGTTGCTAGTTTTAGCATCTTTTCAGACAACCCTGACGTCAGCAGCAGGCGCTCAGCCCGTGTCCAGGCAGCAAGACAACCCTGACGTCAGCAGCAGGCGCTCAGCCCGTGTCCAGGCAGCAAGACAACCCTGACGTCAGCAGCAGGCGCTCAGCCCGTGTCCAGGCAGCAAGACAACCCTGACGTCAGCAGCAGGCGCTCAGCCCGTGTCCAGGCAGCAAGACAACCCTGACGTCAGCAGCAGGCGCTCAGCCCGTGTCCAGGCAGCAAGACAACCCTGACGTCAGCAGCAGGCGCTCAGCCCGTGTCCAGGCAGCAGCAACTTCAGCAAATTGCAAATTATTGTTGGCTGACTGCAGCAGTAATACGGGTTTGACGAGACAAACCCAATGAATATAGTTGGTCACAAATGTTTGATCTTGAACAGAACTTACAACATCACTCAACATCTCTCCAACATCTCTCCTAAATTGTACTGTCAGAAGTACAGAAAAGAGTGGGAGTCTATACCTGAACAACTTTCAAATCAATTTGAGTAACGCTATTGTATATCCTACGCAATGACGCAGTTTTACATTATCAAGCAATGATATCACAACATCATTTAGCAACAAATCAACCTGCCTCCAGCAGCTTACCCTGAAAATTAGTTGACAACACTGCAACCAACCCTCTTGTTCCTGCCTCTAGGCAAAAATATACCCCCTTCTCCAACTGAGTTGAGTAAGAGTAAAACCAAACTTTCAAACTTTCTCTACCCCCAAAATGTAAAAGTACCATGTACTTCGTTAAATGTATAACTTGTGTCAGTCAATCCATAAGAATAAAAACATTCAATGGGCACAACTATCGTAATTATCTCTCCTTTATTATTTACAATTCATTAGATTTAGGTAACTGTCTCCTCTATGATACAGTAATTTAAATACAACTCAATTCTCAATACATTACTCCAGCAGATCATTTAGGTAACAGACACCGTCTTGCATCGAAATTTGCTTCGCTATTATTTTGAATGAATTAGTCTATCAATTTAACCTCAACAATCTATGAAAAAGTTCCATTTATCCCTTCTTTCAATTTGACCCAAACAAGCTATTAAAACGTTCAGTTTTTATCTTAACAACACCCTAACAACCGTATCTCTCGCGGCAAAACATAAATACAATCAGAATTAAATTTAGTCTATCGGTGCCTAGGCTGAGATACAAACCCGAGTCGAAGGCAAGAGTTCCACCCCTCGACCACCATCACTATTGGAATGATGGAGCCTTCGCGCAAACAACCCTACTATTATAATTGTCTGTGGTCGCAAACTCCGGCACCGAGACAATTCCCAGAAAACAGCCCTAATTTAAAAGTCCAAGCTTTTCCCCAGCGAGGATTCTCCTTACTCTCTCTCTCGTTGTCTCTGTATTTACATCCCACTGTAAAACAACCACTGCCCCTGTCCTAGGGTCCCGTCTCCTTTTACAGCCGCCCAATCCTTTCCTTCTACCTATCTGACCTATCTCATCTCCATATCTCTTATGTATCTACTTTATTATTAGTTCTATTTTTTCTACATTTAGACTTCTCTCATATTTGTACTTCTTTCTCCATTTTGGGCTAAAATAGGCATTGTTCTTTTCTTTTCCCTGCATATATTTGTCATATCCCGTTAATTCCGGGACCTCCTTTGAGGATTTAATGGCCATTGTTAGTTAACTTTGTAGTTACTATGTTTATTCTCACTATCTAGGTGTATGTGCTTCTATGATCTATGTGTGTGCTTTTTTACTATAGTTTTGTCCTATGGTATATTCTCACAATCTACGTATTTACCTCCTTTCTGTTAGTTTCCCTAAGTTCACAAATAGTTTACATTCATTTGTAATGGCCCCCTATATCTTGTCTCTTTACCGACCCACTAATATACTCTTGATCAGGTTCCCGCTTAGATCTCAATATTAGTTTGTTTACATTGGTAGTGCAGACACCTCCTGTTATTTCGGACGAGTCACTGAGGACTTTCCATTCATAGGTGGCTTCTAAATCCAATTCCTGTCTTCCAATTGCATAGAATACTAACTTTATATCAAGGTTCTTTCCACAAAATTCTAAAGACAGGTCACCAGATCAGAATGCCCCATCGATTCTAAAAATCAACGTCTAAACCACACAAGGGTCATTCTCCAAATGTAGCCCAAAAGTCAATTCCCCAAATGTTTGTATGCTGGGAAAAGCAATATTCATGAGATTCCGTCTCTGTCGACCTTAGATATATACCGGCCTGTTATTGAACCCCAATTTCAGGGGACAGGTCTTTAATTTACAGGTCAATGACCCGCCTGTGCACGGTTTTCGGCGTGTTATCTTCGGACGACAGGGACAGATTTTGGAAATCCGCTCGAAGGACCAAATTGGTAAGTAATTTTGTAATCAATGTTCATAAATTGTAATTATCTTTATCTGTCTGCTACACCGAGGTTGTAAAGTTCTGGTCTTAAATGAAACAGACAGAATCCCCAGCTCACAATTGATCAGATCCAAGTTTATTTGCGATAGCTCCCCTGTACATTCACAAAGACGTTCCTTTTATAACATTCTAACGTACGCACATACATACACACTAAGATTTAGATTCTCTCTTCTCCTCCTGAAGTCTCCCCAGAGTTTATTACCACTCAGCTGACAGTTCCAGTCCTCCCCAGATACGGGAAACCTGGAGGGGCTCTCCCTGTCCTATCTTATCTCTCCAGAGTTATAGCTGGGTCGGTTCAAACATAGGTTAAGGATCTTCTTTGTTTCGTTAGGCACACACATTCCTTTCTTCCCCCCTCCAACCTAGTTGGAGCTGTGTTTATTATTTTTAATTACTCATTGTTCATGCTACATAACCTCTAATCCCTAATGGTTAAGTTTCCGGGTAGAATTATATAATCAATTATCTTAAACCTTCATAAAAACTTTTAACAAGAACCCCCCTATCCATGTCGACCGGGACAGTGGTGGAGAAGTTGGTAAGTTTTAAGTTTTAAGTTCAACGAGCGTACACATCACGGAATTTGTTGTGGAATTGTTAGATTACTTGTTAGATATTGCTGCTCTTTCAGAACTAGAAGCACAAGCTTCTCTACACTCGCAATAACATCTGCTAACCATATGTATGTGACCAATAAAATTTGATTTAACTTGACACACACATACACACATAAATACAAATACATAAATGTGTTTCATTTGTTCAGCATATACACTCAGATACACTCTTCATCGTTATCCTAAACCTACAGTGTGCAACAGGACTTCAGTCCTCCTGTCAAGCTTCCCTCTTAATTAGTCTTGATTGGCAATTAAGTGTTTAATTAAAGGTTTAGAGAGGAGGAGTGCCTGCTGGAACCACATGGCAAATGAATCAGGTCCTAATTAACAGCCTGCCTTTGAAGATGTGAATACTACAGTGTGTTGTGTGTGTGTGTGTGTGTGTGTGTGTGTGTGTGTGTGTGTGTGTGTGTGTGTGTGTGTGTGTGTGTGTGTGTGTGTGTGTGTGTGTGTGTGTGTGTGTGTGTGTGTGTGTGTGTGTGTGTGTGTGTGTGTGTGTGTGCTTTGGGTGCTTTCCTTTAAGATCTGGCCTGTTACAGTACGTAAACACATGACATTTACAGGAAAACAAGCTCAACATTGAACAACTTCAATGACTGAAAATCTGCATTGACCAGCTTCAGAATCATCCCAGTTAGCTTTTTACTCTCAGTTTACAGGAGCATATTGAAGCCATCAAAAGTCCTGAGATGAGACAAACTCAGACTGTTCACAGATTCTTATTGTATTTTCCCTTGAACTTAGCAGAAAGCTATTTGAGAGCAGGCTCTCTGTTTTTCCACTTCGCACAGGTTAGCCATTCAAATCATTCAATGAAAAGTACAAGCAGGGTGCAGAAATTTAACAAACATTGACAGAGGCAATTACATAATCAGATATCAACAAAATATCAACTTGGCGTAAATAGGAAGAAATGGATACCAATGTGTACTAAACCATTAATAACACTGGAAGGCAGAAGGACATCTGAGAAAACAGCTAATGCAATGTACAAAACAATACTAATAGAAAAATATAATGATTGTGTAAATTGTTGATGTTTTCCACATGACGGGGAGTTTTCAAATTTCTCTGTTCATTCCTACAGTGACTACAGCTCATCTCTAAATCCCTCTGTGACATGGTCTGGTCGCGCTGAGCTCAACTCTCTCCTAGGGCAGAGTACAGGCTACTTCACTGGATCTTCTCTGCAGCATGAATCTGGCCTGGACCCCAGAAGACATGACCATACTGGACTTATACACATAGACATCATGCTCAGGTACATTCTCCAAATCTGATTGTATTTCCTTAGAAAAAGACACTGCTCATTGCCAGGTATTATAGTTGAGCATGGATTTGTTATGGGAAGAGTAGAACCCAACCCAGGAGTTATCCAACTTTATGTTCCGGTCAGTGAATAACTTTTTCACACACTGGAGACCACAGGCCTTTCAGTCCAAGAATAATTGCTGGAGTTAGACCTGTAGGTGCTTACTGTAGATCAACAGAGAATCTCTTGTCTCTTGTTGACAACAGTAGGATGTCTAAAGAACCTTGTAAAGAAGTATGGTACCTTCTTGTGGAGCCTGACCTGGAGACCAGTGTTGAGGGGTAGTGAGGTGTCCCAGCTCCCAGATTCTCTGCCAACCGAGTCACTGACTAGCTTGCTTTCACTGTCATTGTTCTCATAAAGAACCACCGTCACACTCTGGTCCAAAAAGCCTCTTGAGGATCCCACTCCAGACTTTCTTGGCTTTTCCGTCTGCGCGGTTTTCACTTCAAGCTTAATTGATTTATAGGTGTCATCCTCCATGCCACTCTGGGCTTCAACTGCACCAAAGCCTTCATGGTATACATGACGCTCTGGAGTGTGCAAAGTACAACACAATTTCTATAAGAAGTGAGAGACCATTAGAGCACTCTCCCGCCAGATGTGTTCAAGATCATTCAGTATTTTGTTGTTGAACTCAACATTTTATCGACATGGAATTTCAGAATGGTAAATGGTTGAGAGACTTTGGATCTGGGGTTGGGGTGATGCAGTAGGTGTTCTGTTGGTCGTATGCTGTACCTATGTTCTGAAGGTATGAGGTTGCTGTGTGATGAAGACATTATCAACGACTATGGACTGATCTAACCTTTCTGGAATAACATGGCGAATGATCCTGTCTCTGTTTCTCTAATCTCTCTCCGCACCTGTTCTTGAGTTATGGTATAGTTGAGAAACATAACTAGGAAGTGCTCTAACATTAGGCCTACTAGGAAGTGCTCTAAAATTAGGCCTACTAGGAAGTGCTCTAACATTAGGCCTACTAGGAAGTGCTCTAACATTAGGCCTACTAGGAAGTGCTCTAACATTAGGCCTAATAGGAAGTGCTCTAACATTAGACCTAATAGGAAGTGCTCTAACATTAGACCTAATAGGAAGTGCTCTAACGTTAGGCCTACTAGGAAGTGCTCTAACATTAGGCCTACTAGGAAGTGCTCTAACATTAGGCCTAATAGGAAGTGCTCTAACGTTAGGCCTACTAGGAAGTGCTCTAAAATTAGGCCTACTAGGAAGTGCTCTAAAATTAGGCCTACTAGGAAGTGCTCTAACATTAGGCCTACTAGGAAGTGCTCTAACATTAGGCCTAATAGGAAGTGCTCTAACATTAGACCTAATAGGAAGTGCTCTAACATTAGACCTAATAGGAAGTGCTCTAACGTTAGGCCTACTAGGAAGTGCTCTAACATTAGGCCTACTAGGAAGTGCTCTAACATTAGGCCTAATAGGAAGTGCTCTAACGTTAGGCCTACTAGGAAGTGCTCTAACATTAGGCCTAATAGGAAGTGCTCTAACATTAGACCTAATAGGAAGTGCTCTAACGTTAGGCCTACTAGGAAGTGCTCTAACATTAGGCCTACTAGGAAGTGCTCTAACATTAGGCCTAATAGGAAGTGCTCTAACATTAGACCTAATAGGAAGTGCTCTAACGTTAGGCCTACTAGGAAGTGCTCTAACATTAGGCCTACTAGGAAGTGCTCTAACATTAGACCTAATAGGAAGTGCTCTAACGTTAGGCCTACTAGGAAGTGCACTAACGTTAGGCCTACTAGGCAGTGCTCTAACATTAGGCCTACTAGGAAGTGCTCTAACATTAGGTTCTACTAGGAAGTGTTCTAACATTAGGCCTACTAGGAAGTGCTCTGGCATTAGGCCTACTAGGACGAGCTCTATCATTAAGCCTACAAGGAAGTGCTCTCACATTAGGCCTACTCGGAAGTGCTCTAACATTAGGCCTACTCGGAAGTGCTCTAACATTAGGCCTACTAGGAAGAGCCCTAACATTAGGCATACTAGGAAGTGCTCTAACATTAGGCCTTCTAGGAAGTGCTCTGGCATTAGGCCTACTAGGAAGTGCTCTCACATGAGGCCTACTCGGAAGTGCTCTGACATTAGGCCTACTAGGAAGTGCTCTAACATTAGGCCTACTAGGAAGAGCTCTAACATTAGGCCTACTAGGAAGAGCTCTAACATTAGGCCTACTAGGAAGTGCTCTGACATGAGGCGTGCTAGGAAGTGCTCTGGCATTAGGTCTACTAGGAAGAGCTCTAACATTAGGCCTACTAGGAAGTGCTCTGGCATTAGGCCTACTAGGAAGAGCTCTAACGTTAGGCCTACTAGGCAGTGCTCTAACATTAGGTTCTACTAGGAAGTGTTCTAACATTAGGCCTACTAGGAAGTGCTCTAACATTAGGCCTAATAGGAAGTGCACTAACATTAGGCCTAATAGGAAGTGCTCTAACATTAGACCTAATAGGAAGTGCTCTAACGTTAGGCCTACTAGGAAGTGCTCTAACGTTAGGCCTACTAGGCAGTGCTCTAACATTAGGCCTACTAGGAAGTGCTCTAACATTAGGTTCTACTAGGAAGTGTTCTAACATTAGGCCTACTAGGAAGTGCTCTAACATTAGGCCTACTAGGAAGTACTCTAACATTAGGCCTACTAGGAAGTGCTCTAAAATTAGGCCTACTAGGAAGTGCTCTAACATTAGGCCTACTAGGAAGTGCTCTAACATTAGGCCTACTAGGAAGTGCTCTAACATTAGGCCTAATAGGAAGTGCTCTAACATTAGACCTAATAGGAAGTGCTCTAACATTAGACCTAATAGGAAGTGCTCTAACGTTAGGCCTACTAGGAAGTGCTCTAACATTAGGCCTACTAGGAAGTGCTCTAACATTAGGCCTACTAGGAAGTGCTCTAACATTAGAGCCTACTAGGAAGTGCTCGAACATTAGACCTAATAGGAAGTGCTCTAACGTTAGGCCTACTAGGAAGTGCTCTAACATTAGGCCTACTAGGAAGTGCTCTAACATTAGGCCTAATAGGAAGTGCTCTAACATTAGACCTAATAGGAAGTGCTCTAACGTTAGGCCTACTAGGAAGTGCTCTAACATTAGGCCTACTAGGAAGTGCTCTAACATTAGGCCTAATAGGAAGTGCTCTAACATTAGACCTAATAGGAAGTGCTCAACTGCTAGGGCCTACTAGAAGTAGTTTCAACGTTAGCCTACTAGGCAGTGCTCTAACATTAGGCCTAATGGTGGTATGCTCTAACATTAGGTTCTACTAGGAAGTGTTCTAACATTAGCCTACTAGGAAGTGCTCTAACATTAGCCTAGTGCAATAACATTAGCCTAATAGGGAAGTGCTCTAACATTAGACCTATAGGAAGTGCTCTAACGTTAGGCCTACTAGAAGTGCTCTAACGTTGAAATAGGCAGTGCTCTAACATTAGGCCTAATGTAGGAAGTGCTCTAACATTAGGTTCTACTAGGAAGTGTTCTAACATTAGGTCTACTAGGAAGTGCTCTGGCATTAGGCCTACTAGGACGGCTCTATCATTAAGCCTACAAGGAAGTGCTCTCACATTAGGCCTACTCGGAAGTGCTCTAACATTAGGCCTACTCGGAAGTGCTCTAACATTAGGCCTACTAGGAAGAGCCTAACATTAGGCATACTAGAAGTGCTCTAACATTAGGCCTTCTAGAAGTGCTCTGGCATTAGGCCTACTAGGAAGTGCTCTCACATGAGGCCTACTCGGAAGTGCTCTGACATTAGGCCTACTAGGGAAGTGCTCTAACATTAGGCCTACTAGGAAGAGCTCTAACATTAGGCCTACTAGGAAGCTCTAACATTAGGCCTACTAGGAAGTGGACATGAGGCGTGCTAACATTAGGCCTACTAGGAAGAGCTCTAACATTAGCCTACTAGGAACATTAGGCCTACTAGGAAGAGCTCTAACGAGGCCTATGCAGTGCTCTAACATTAGGCCTGCTAGGAAGTGCTCTAACATTAGGTCTACTAGGAAGTGTTCTAACATTAGGCCTACTAGGAAGTGCTCTAACATTGGCATTAGGCACTACATTAGGCCTAATAGGAAGTGCTCTAACATTAGGCATACTAAGTGCTCTAACGTTAGGCCTACTAGGAAGTGCTAACGTTAGGCCTACTAGTCAGTGCTCTAACATTAGGCCTACTAGGAAGTGCTCTAACATTAGGGTTCTACTAGGAAGTGTTCTAACATTAGGCCTACTAGGAAGTGCTCTGACATTAGGCCTACTAGGAAGTAGCTCTAACATTAGGCATACTAGGAAGTGCTCTAACATTGCTCTGGTAATTTCAACATACCTATTAGGAAGAGCTCTGACATTAGGCCTACTAGGAAGTGCTCTAACATTACATTAGGCCATTACTCTAGGAAGTGCTCTGGCAACATTAGGCCTACATTAAGCCTGAAGTGCTCTGACATTAGGCCTACTAGGCTTTTTCCCAATAGGCTCTGGAAGTGCTCTAACATTAGGCCCTAGACGTGCTCTAACATTAGGCCTACTAGAAGTGTTCTAACATTAGGCCTACTAGGAAGTGCTCTAACATTAGGCCTACTAGGAATTTCTAACATAGGCCTACTAGGAAGTGCTCTAACATTAGGCCTACTAGGAAGTACTCTAACATTAGGCCTATTAGGAAGAGCTCTGACATTAGGCCTACTAGGAAGTGCTCTAACATTAGGCCTATTAGGAAGAGCTCTGACATTAGGCCTACTAGGAAGTGCTCTGGCATTAGGCCTACTAGGACGAGCTCTATCATTAAGCCTACAAGGAAGTGCTCTCACATTAGGCCTACTCGGAAGTGCTCTAACATTAGGCCTACTCGGAAGTGCTCTAACATTAGGCCTACTAGGAAGAGCCCTAACATTAGGCATACTAGGAAGTGCTCTAACATTAGGCCTTCTAGGAAGTGCTCTGGCATTAGGCCTACTAGGAAGTGCTCTCACATGAGGCCTACTCGGAAGTGCTCTGACATTAGGCCTACTAGGAAGTGCTCTAACATTAGGGCCTACTAGGAAGAGCTCTAACATTAGGCCTACTAGGAAGAGCTCTAACATTAGGCCTACTAGGAAGTGCTCTGACATGAGGCGTGCTAGGAAGTGCTCTGGCATTAGGGTCTACTAGGAAGAGCTCTAACATTAGGCCTACTAGGAAGTGCTCTGTATTAGGCCTACTAGGAAGAGCTCTAACGTTAGGCCTACTAGGCAGTGCTCTAACATTAGGCCTTCTAGGAAGTGCTCTAACATTAGGTTCTACTAGGAAGTGTTCTAACATTAGGCCTACTAGGAAGTGCTCTAACATTAGGCCTAATAGGAAGTGCACTAACATTAGGCCTAATAGGAAGTGCTCTAACATTAGACCTAATAGGAAGTGCTCTAACGTTAGGCCTACTAGGAAGTGCTCTAACGTTAGCCTACTAGGCAGTGCTCTAACATTAGGCCTACTAGGAAGTGCTCTAACATTAGGTTCTACTAGGAAGTGTTCTAACATTAGGCCTACTAGGAAGTGCTCTAACATTAGGCCTACTAGGAAGTACTCTAACATTAGGCCTACTAGGAAGTGCTCTAACATTAGGCCTACTAGGAAGTACTCTAACATTAGGCCCATTAGGAAGAGCTCTTACATTAGGCCTACTAGGAAGTGCTCTAACATTAGGCCTATTAGGAAGAGCTCTGACATTAGGCCTACTAGGAAGTGCTCTGGCATTAGGCCTACTAGGACGAGCTCTATCATTAAGCCTACAAGGAAGTGCTCTCACATTAGGCCTACTCGGAAGTGTGCTCTAACATTGGGCCTACTGGAAGTGCTCTAACATTAGCCTACTAGGAAGTGCTCTAACATTAGGTTCTACTAGGAAGTGTTCTAACATTAGGGCCTACTAGGAAGTGCTCTAACATTAGGCCTACTAGGAAGTACTCTAACATTAGGCCTACTAGGAAGTTCTCTAACATTAGGCCTACTAGGAGGCTCTCTAACATTAGGCCTATTAGAAGAGCTCTGACATTAGGCCTACTAGGAAGTGCTCTAACATTAGGCCTATTAGGAAGAGCTCTGACATTAGGCCTACTAGGAAGTGCTCTGGCATTAGGCCTACTAGGACGAGCTCTATCATTAAGCCTACAAGGAAGTGCTCACATTAGGCCTACCGGAAGTGCTCTAACATTAGGCCTACTCGGAAGTGCTCTAACATTAGGCCTACTAGGAAGAGCCCTAACATTAGGCATACTAGGAAGTGCTCTAACATTAGGCCTTCTAGGAAGTGCTCTGGCATTAGGCCTACTAGGAAGTGCTCACATGAGGCCTACTGGAAGTGCTCTGACATTAGGCCTACTAGGAAGTGCTCTAACATTAGGCCTACTAGGAAGTGCTCTAACATTAGGCCTAATAGGAGTGCACTAACATTAGGCCTAATAGGAAGTGCTCTAACATTAGACCTAATAGGAAGTGCTCTAACGTTAGGCATACTAGGAAGTGCTTCAACGTTAGCCTACTAGGCAGTGCTCTAACATTAGGCCTAATAGGAAGTGCTCTAACATTAGGTTCTACTAGGAAGTGTTCTAACATTAGGCCTACTAGGAAGTGCTCTAACATTAGGCCTACTAGGAAGTACTCTAACATTAGGGCCTACTAGGAAGTGCTCTAACATTAGGCCTACTAGAAGTACTCTAACATTAGGCCTATTAGGAAGAGCTCTGACATTAGGCCTACTAGGAAGTGCTCTAACATTAGGCCTATTAGGAAGAGCTCTGACAGGGCCTACTAGGAAGTGCTCTGGCATTAGGCCTACTAGGACGAGCTCTATCATTGCTTCCTACAAGGAAGTACTCTCACATTAGGCCTACTGGAAGTGCTCTAACATTAGGCCTACTCAGAAGTGTAACTCTAACATTAGGCCTACTAGGTGAGCCCTAACATTAGGCATACTAGAAGTGCTCTAACATTAGGCCTTCTAGGAAGTGCTCTGGCATTAGGCCTACTAGGAAGTAAATACTCCACATGAGGCCCTACCGGGAAGTGCTCTGCATTAGGCCTACTAGGAAGTAAGCTCTAACATTAGGCCTACTAGGAAGAGCTCTAACATTAGGCCTACTAGGAAGAGCTCTAACATTAGGCCTACTAGGAAGTGCTCTGACATGAGGCGTGCTAGGAAGTGCTCTGGCATTAGGTCTACTAGGAAGAGCTCTAACATTAGGCCCTACTAAGGAAGTGCTCTGGCATTAGGCCTACTAAGGAAAGAGCTCTAACGTTAGGCCTACTAGGCAGTGCTCTAACATTAGGCCTACTAGGAAGTGCTCTAACATTAGGTTCTACTAGGAAGTGTTCTAACATTAGGCCTACTAGGAAGTGCTCTAACATTAGGCCTAATAGAAGTGCCAACATTAGGCCTAATAGGAAGTGCTCCTAACATTAGACCTAATAGGAAGTGCTCTAACGTTAGGCCTACTAGGAAGTGCTCTAACGTTAGGCCTACTAGGCAGTGCTCTAACATTAGGCCTACTAGGAAGTGCTCTAACATTAGGTTCTACTAGGAAGTGTTCTAACATTAGGCCTACTAGGAAGTGCTCTAACATTAGGCCTACTAGGGAAGTACTCTAACATTAGGCCTACTAGGAAGTGCTCTAACATTAGGCCTACTAGGAAGTACTCTAACATTAGGCCATTGAAGAGCTCTGACAATAGGCCTACTAGGAAGTGCTCTAACATTAGGCCTATTAGGAAAGGCTCTGACATTAGGCCCTACTAGGAAGTGCTCTATCATTAAGCCTACAAGGAAGTGCTCTCACATTAGGCCCACTGAAGTGCTCTAACATTAGGCTCCACTCGGAAGTGCTCTAACATTAGGCCTACTAGGAAAGAGCCCTAACATTAGGCATACTAGGAAGTGCTCTAACATTAGGCCTCTAGGAAGTGCTCTGCATTAGGCCTACTAGGAAGTGCTCTCACATGAGGCCTACTCGGAAGTGCTCTGACATTAGGCCTACTAGGAAGTGCTCTAACATTAGGCCTACTAGGAAGTGCTCTGGCATTAGGCCTACTAGGAAGAGCTCTAACATTAGGCCTACTAGGAAGAGCTCTAACATTAGGCCTACTAGGAAGAGCCCTAACATTAGGCATACTAGGAAGTGCTCTAACATTAGGCCTTCTAGGAAGTGCTCTGGCATTAGGCCTACTAGGAAGTGCTCTCACATGAGGCCTCCACTGAAGTGCTCTGACATTAGGCCTACTAGGAAGTGCTCTAACATTAGGCCTACTAGAAGAGCTCTAACATTAGGCCTACTAGGAAGAGCTCTAACATTAGGCCTACTAGGAAGTGCTCTGACATGAGGCGTGCTAGGAAGTGCTCTGGCATTAGGTCTACTAGGAAGAGCTCTAACATTAGGCCTACTAGGAAGTGCTCTGGCATTAGGCCTACTAGGAAGAGCTCTAACGTTAGGCCTACTAGGCAGTGCTCTAACATTAGGCCTACTAGGAAGTGCTCTAACATTAGGTTCTACTAGGAAGTGTTCTAACATTAGGCCTACTAGGAAGTGCTCTAACATTAGGCCTAATAGAAGTGCACTAACATTAGGCCTATTGTAGTGCTCTAACATTAGACCTGATAGGAAGTGCTCTAACGTTAGGCCTACTAGGAAGTGCTCTAACGTTAGGCCTACTAGGCAGTGCTCTAACATTAGGCCTACTAGGAAGTGCTCTAACATTAGGTTCTACTAGGAAGTGTTCTAACATTAGGCCTACTAGGAAGTGCTCTAACATTAGGCCTACTAGGAAGTACTCTAACATTAGGCCTACTAGGAAGTGCTCTAACATTAGGCCTACTAGGAAGTACTCTAACATTAGGCCTATTAGGAAGAGCTCTGACATTAGGCCTACTAGGAAGTAACTCTAACATTTGGGCCTATTAGGAAGAGCTCTGACATTAGGCCTACTAGGAAGTGCTCTGGCATTAGGCCTACTAGGACGAGCCTCTATCATTAAGCCTACAAGGAAGTGCTCACATTAGGGCCTACTGGAAGTGCTCTAACATTAGGCCTACTCAGAGAAGTACTCTAACATTAGGCCTACCTAGGAAGAGCCCTAACATTAGGCATACTAGGAAGTGCTCTAACATTAGGCCTTCTAGGAAGTGCTCTGGCATTAGGCCTACTAGGAAGTGCTCTCACATGAGGCCTACTCGGAAGTGCTCTGACATTAGGCCTACTAGGAAGTGCTCTAACATTAGGCCTACTAGGAAGTGCTCTGGCATTAGGCCTACTAGGAAGAGCTCTAACATTAGGCCTACTAGGAAGAGCTCTAACATTAGGCCTACTAGGAAGTGCTCTGACATGAGGCGTGCTAGGAAGTGCTCTGGCATTAGGTCTACTAGGAAGAGCTCTAACATTAGGCCTACTAGGAAGTGCTCTGGCATTAGGCCTACTAGGAAGAGCTCTAACATTAGGCATACTAGGAAGTGCTCTCACATTAGGCCTAGGAAGTGCTCTAGCATTAGGCCTACTAGGAAGTGCTCTCACATTAGGCCTACTTGGAAGTGCTCTAACATTAGGCCTACTAGGAAGTGCTCTGACATTAGGTCTACTAGGAAGAGCTCTAACATTAGGCATACTAGGACGTGCTCTGGCATTAGGCCTACTAGGAAGAGCTCTAACATTAGGCCTACTAGGAAGTGCTCTCACATTAGGCCTACTCGGAAGTGCTCTAACATTAGGCCTACTATGAAGTGCTCTGACATTAGGCCTACTAGGAAGTGCTCTAACATTAGGCCTACTAGGACGTGCTCTGGCATTAGGCCTACTAGGAAGAGCTCTAACATTAGGCCTACTAGGAAGTGCTCTAACATTAGGCCTACTAGGAAGTACTCTAACATTAGGCCTACTAGGAAGTGCTCTAACATTAGGACTACTAGAAGTACTCTAACATTAGGCCTATTAGAAGAGCCTGACATTAGGCCTACTAGGAAGTGCTCTAACATTAGGCCTATTGTAGAGCTCTGACATTAGGCCTACTAGGAAGTGCCTGGCATTAGGCCTACTAGGACGAGCTCTATCATTAAGCCTACAAGGAAGTGCTCTCACATTAGGCCTACTGAAAATAACATTAGGCCTACCGGAAGTGCTCTAACATTAGGCCTACAGGAAGAGCCCTAACATTAGGATACTAGGAAGTGCTCTAACATTAGGCCTCTAGGAAGTGCTCTGGCATTAGGGCCTACTAGGAAGTGCTCACATGAGGCCTACTCGAAGTGCTCTGACATTAGCCTACTAGGAAGTGCTCTAACATTAGGCCTACTAGGAAGAGCTCTAACATTAGGCCTACTAGGAAGAGCTCTAACATTAGCCTACTAGGAAGCAATGCCTAGACATGAGCGTGCTAGGGAAGTGTCGGCATTAGGTCTACTAGGAAGAGCTCTAACATTAGGCCTACTAGGAAGTGCTCTGGCATTAGGCCTACTAGGAAGAGCTCTAACGTTAGGCCTACTAGGCAGTGCTCTAACATTAGGCCTACTAGGAAGTGCTCTAACATTAGGTTCTACTAGGAAGTGTTCTAACATTAGGCCTACTAGGAAGTGCTCTAACATTAGGCCTAATAGGAAGTGCACTAACATTAGGCCTAATAGGAAGTGCTCTAACATTAGACCTAATAGGAAGTGCTCTAACGTTAGGCCTACTAGGAAGTGCTCTAACGTTAGGCCTACTAGGCAGTGCTCTAACATTAGGCCTACTAGGAAGTGCTCTAACATTAGGTTCTACTAGGAAGTGTTCTAACATTAGGCCTACTAGGAAGTGCTCTAACATTAGGCCTACTAGGAAGTACTCTAACATTAGGCCTACTAGGAAGTGCTCTAACATTAGGCCTACTAGGAAGTACTCTAACATTAGGCCTATTAGGAAGAGCTCTGACATTAGGCCTACTAGGAAGTGCTCTAACATTAGGCCTATTAGGAAGAGCTCTGACATTAGGCCTACTAGGAAGTGTTTCATTAGCCTACTAGGACGAGCTCATCATTAAGCCTACAAGGAAGTGCTCACATTAGGGCTCACTCGGAAGTGCTCTAACATTAGGCCCTGCTCGGAAGTGCTCTAACATTAGGCCTACTAGGAAGAGCCCTAACATTAGCATACTAGGAAGTGCCTAACATTACTAGGAAGTGCTCTGGCATTAGGCCTACTAGGGAAGTGCTCACATGAGGCCTACTGGAAGTGCTCTGACATTAGGGCCTACTAGGAAGTGCTCTAACATTAGGCCTACTAGGAAGTGCTCTGGCATTAGGCCTACTAGAAGAGCTTCTAACATTAGCCTACTAGGAAGAGCTCTAACATTAGGCCTACTATGAAGTGCTCTGACATGAGGCGTGCTAGGAAGTGCTCTGGCGTCTACTAGGGCCTACTAGGCCTACTAGGAAGTGCTCTATAGGAAGGAAGAGCTCTAACATTAGGCATTAGGAAGTGCTCTCACATTAGGCCTAGGAAGTGCTCTAGCATTAGGCCTACTAGGAAGTGCTCTAACATTAGGCCTACTGGAAGTGCTCTAACATTAGCCTACTAGGAAGTGCTCTGACATTAGGTCTACTAGAAGAGCTCTAACATTAGGCATACTAGGACGTGCTCTGGAAGCCTACTGCTCTAACATTAGGCCTACTAGGAAGTGCTCTCACATTATACTGGAAGTGCTCTAACATTAGGCCTACTATGAAGTGCTCTGACATTAGGCCTACTAGGAAGTGCGCTAACATTAGGTCTACTAGGAAGTGCTCTAACATTAGGCCTAGGAAGAGCTCTAACATTAGCCTACTAGGAAGTGCTCTAACATTAGGCCTACTAGGGAAGTGCTCTGAGGCCCACTAGGAAGAGCTCTAACATTAGGCCTACTAGGAAGTGCTCTAACATTAGGCGTGCTAGGAAGTGCTCTGCATTATTAGGCCTACTAGGCCTACTAGGCAGTGCTCTAACATTAGGCGTCTAAGTGCTCTGGCATTAGGCCTACTAGGAAGAGCTCTAACATTAGCCTACTAGGAAGTGCTCTAACATTAGGCTACTTTGAAGTGGTCTGGCATTAGACCTACTAGGAAGTGCTCTAACATTAGGCCAACTAGAAAGAGCTCTATCATTAGGCTTACAAGGAAGTGCTCTGGAATTAGTCCTATTTGAAGTGCTCTGGCATTAGGCCTGCTGAGCAGTGCTCTAACACTTGGGCTACTAGGAAGTGCTCTAACATTAGACCTACTAGGAAGTGCTCTGGCATTAGGCCTACTATTGAGCTCTATCATTAGGCCTGATAGGAAGTCAAAATCAAATCAAAATCAAATCAAGTAAAATCAAATCAAATCAAATCAAAATCGAGTTGATTTGATTTGATTTGATCTGATAGGAAGTGCTCTGGAATTAGGCCTACTAGGAAGTGCTCTGGCATTAGGCCTGCTTAAGAGTGCTCTAACATTAGGCCTACGAGTGTCTAACATTAGGTTCTACTAGGAAGTGCTCTAACATTAGGTTCTACTAGGAAGTGCTCTAACATTAGGCCTACTATGAAGTGCTCTAACATTAGGCCTACTAGAAGTGCTCTAACATTAGGCCTACTAGGAAGTGCTCTGACATTAGGCCTACTAGAAGTGCGCTAACATTAGGTCTACTATATCGTGCTCTAACATTAGGCTTACTAAGGAAGTGCTCTAACATTAGGCCTACTGGAAGTGCTCTAACATTAGGCCTACTAGAAGTGCTCTGACATTAGGCCTGCTTATCGTGCTCTAACATTAGGCCTAGGAAGTGCTCTGGCATTAGGGAGCCTTGCACTATACTAGGAAGTGCTCTAACAGGAACCTACTAGGAAGTGCTCTGGCATTAGGTGTTTTGATCAAGGTGACGTAACAGTGCAGACGTTGTTTGTCGTTCTCCCTTTGTAAAATTTACCTTCCGGCAACCCAAATGTTATATGGATCAGCTGTTTTTAGACCATACAGCCAGAACCTCCATCAGAAGCTGGCCATCAAAAGCTATCAGCAAATTAGCTACTTAGTCATTGTTAGCCACTTTTATCCCGGTCTTTGCCTTTAGCACAGACACCAGCCGCACAGCCTGGATAATACTTGCCAGTCTGCCAGTCTGCGCAGCATGTTATCAACCCTGACCATACCGGACTCCCACTACAACACCTGATTCCTTCCGTAAGCCCTGGACCATTACTTCTGATCATCGCAGCATGCTTGCTCCTACCAGTGGCCCAGCGCCTTGAGCCGGGCCAATCTCCCGGCCTACTCAGTGAACCCTATGTTCACTCGGCTACACAGTTGGTGCCTCCGGGACTCTTCACTAACATG
>NW_027012633.1:0-2500 GCF_036934945.1 Oncorhynchus masou masou
TCTGACCTATGGAGACTGTAGTGGAGACAGTCTGACCTATGGAGACTGTAGTGGAGACAGTCTGACCTATGGAGACTGTAGTGGAGACAGTCTGACCTATGGAGACTGTAGTGGAGACAGTCTGACCTATGGAGACTGTAGTGGAGACAGTCTGACCTATGGAGACTGTAGTGGAGACAGTCTGACCTATGGAGACTGTAGTGGAGACAGTCTGACCTATGGAGACTGTAGTGGAGACAGTCTGACCTATGGAGACTGTAGTGGAGACAGTCTGACCTATGGAGACTGTAGTGGAGACAGTCTGACCTATGGAGACTGTAGTGGAGACAGTCTGACCTATGGAGACTGTAGTGGAGACAGTCTGACCTATGGAGACTGTAGTGGAGACAGTCTGACCTATGGAGACTGTAGTGGAGACAGTCTGACCTATGGAGACTGTAGTGGAGACAGTCTGACCTATGGAGACTGTAGTGGAGACAGTCTGACCTATGGAGACTGTAGTGGAGACAGTCTGACCTATGGAGACTGTAGTGGAGCCAGTCTGACCTATGGAGACTGTAGTGGAGCCAGTCTGACCTATGGAGACTGTAGTGGAGCCAGTCTGACCTATGGAGACTGTAGTGGAGCCAGTCTTACCTATGGAGACTGTAGTGGAGCCAGTCTTACCTATACAGACTGTAGTGGAGGCAGTCTTACCTATGGAGACTGTGAGGAGAGGAATGGAGACTGTAGTGGAGCCAGTCTTACCTATGGAGACTGTAGTGGAGCCAGTCTTACCTATGGAGAGTGTAGTGGAGCCAGTCTAACCTATGGAGACTGTAGTGGAGCCAGTCTTACCTATGGAGACTGTGATGGGAGGAATGGGGAGTGTATGGGGCTGGATCAGTGTTTAATGGACTGATTAACATTTAAATGTATAATTAATTAAAATCTAAGCCGACATGAATTATTATAACTTCTTTACCTACTGCACTGAATGAAATGCAGTGAGTTTGTGGCTTTACAACACAGAGATCTGTACTCTGGCACTACAAACACAGAGATCTGTACTCTGGCACTACAAACACAGATAACTGTACTCTGGCACTATAGACACAGATAACTGTACTCTGGCACTACACACACAGATAACTGTACTCTGGCACTACGGACACAGATAACTGTACTCTGGCACTACACACACAGAGATCTGTACTCTGGCACTACAAACACAGATAACTGTACTCTGGCACTACGGACACAGATAACTGTACTCTGGCACTACACACACAGAGATCTGTACTCTGGCACTGTAGACACAGAGAACATTCTTTTCTATATGAAACGGCCTCACGCCATCAGATGTCTTTGATTTCTAGTTGTTTTACGCCGAGTGAGGCTGTTTATATCGAAACAGAGACTCTCCCCACTAGTTAGTTGAAGGGAGCTGTTGTACAACCCAATTCCTCTTCTTTCTAGTTGCTAATCTGTTCCATGATTCAATCCACCACCTCTCCTATTGTTTCATCTCGTACCCCTGGTATTATGTGGTGGTCCAATCCACCACCTCTCCTATGGTTTCATCTCGTACCCCTGGTATTATGTGGTGGTCCAATCCACCACCTCCCCTATTGTTTCATCTCGTACCCCTGGTATTATGTGGTGGTCCAATCCACCACCTCTCCTATTGTTTCATCTCGTACCCCTGGTATTATGTGGTGGTCCAATCCACCACCTCTCCTATGGTTTCATCTCATACCCCTGGTATTATGTGTTGGTCCAATCCACCACCTCTCCTATTGTTTCATCTCGTACCCCTGGTATTATGTGGTGGTCCAATCCACCACCTCTCCTATTGTTTCATCTCGTACCCCTGGTATTATGTGGTGGTCCAATCCACCACCTCTCCTATGGTTTCATCTCGTACCCCTGGTATTATGTGGTGGTCCAATCCACCACCTCTCCTAATGTTTCATCTCGTACCCCTGGTATTATGTGGTGGTCCAATCCACCACCTCTCCTATTGTTTCATCTCATACCCCTGGTATTATGTGGTGGTCCAATCCACCACCTCTCCTATTGTTTCATCTCGTACCCCTGGTATTATGTGTTGGTCCAATCCACCACCTCTCCTATTGTTTCATCTCTTACCCCTGGTATTATGTGGTGGTCCAATCCACCACCTCTCCTATGGTTTCATCTCATACCCCTGGTATTATGTGGTGGTCCAATCCACCACCTCTCCTATTGTTTCATCTCATACCCCTGGTATTATGTGGTGGTCCAATCCACCACCTCTCCTATGGTTTCATCTCATACCCCTGGTATTATGTGGTGGTCCAATCCACCACCTCTCCTATGGTTTCATCTCGTACCCCTGGTATTATGTGGTGGTCCAATCCACCACCTCTCCTATTGTTTCATCTCGTACCCCTGGTATTATGTGGTGGTCCAATCCACCACCTCTCCTATTGTTTCATCTCGTACCCCTGGTATTATGTGGTGGTCCAATCCACCACCT
>NW_027012633.1:7500-18755 GCF_036934945.1 Oncorhynchus masou masou
ACCCTAAACCTAACCCTAATTCTAACCCTAAACCTAACCCTAATTCTAACCCTAAACTATACTTTTGACTCGTGGGGACTCTTTTCTAAGGCTGGGAATTGCCTGGGACCTCACGATACAATATGATCACTATACTGAGGTGCTGATACGATATGTACTGTAACGACCCTGGGTTTATAAGTGCGGATATCGACTCTGCCGCTTGAGCATGCTTTTTAGGCACAGTCGATAACGCGCTGGACTTCGGGCTAGAAGGTTGAGGGTTCGAGACCTGCTCCCTGCCTGTTTCATTATGGTATTATGATTCTTAGAATTCTATCACGATGTTCCAAACATCAAATCAAATCAAATTTTATTGGTCACATACACATGGTTAGCAGATGTTAATGCGAGTGTAGCGAAACGCTTGTGCTTCTCGTTCTGACTATACGGTAATATCTAACAAGTAATCGAACAAATTCACGACGACTACCGTATACACACAAATGTAAAATAATGAAAAATAATATGTACATATAAATGTATGGATGAGCGATGGCGGCAAATGCAAGATGCAGTAGATGGAGAGTACAGTACAGTATATAGGGAATAGGGTGCACCCTACGTAGAGGCTGACTGACTGGCTGACTGTACTGGCTGGCTGACTGTACTGGCTGACTGACTGGCTGGCTGGCTGTACTGGCTGACTGACTGGCTGGCTGTACTGGCTGACTGACTGGCTGGCTGGCTGTACTGGCTGACTGACTGGCTGGCTGGCTGTACTGGCTGACTGACTGACTGGCTGACTGTACTGGCTGACTGACTGGCTGGCTGGCTGTACTGGCTGACTGACTGGCTGGCTGGCTGTACTGGCTGACTGACTGGCTGGCTGGCTGTACTGTGGCTGACTGACTGGCTGGCTGACTGGCTGACTGTACTGGCTGGCTGACTGTACTGGCTGGCTGACTGTACTGGCTGACTGACTGGCTGGCTGGCTGTACTGGCTGACTGACTGGCTGGCTGGCTGTACTGGCTGGCTGGCTGACTGGCTGGCTGGCTGGCTGACTGGCAGACTGTACTGGCTGGCTGACTGTACTGACTGGCTGGCTGACTGTACTGGCTGGCTGGCTGGCTGTACTGGCTGACTGTACTGGCTGGCTGGCTGTACTGGCTGACTGGCTGGCTGGCTGTACTGGCTGACTGACTGGCTGGCTGGCTGTACTGGCTGGCTGACTGGCTGACTGTACTGGCTGGCTGTACTGGCTGACTGACTGGCTGGCTGGCTGACTGACTGACTAGCTGGCTGACTGGCTGACTGTACTGGCTGGCTGGCTGTACTGGCTGACTGACTGGCTGTACTGGCTGACTGACTGGCTGGCTGGCTGGCTGTACTGGCTGGCTGTACTGGCTGGCTGTACTGGCTGACTGACTGTGCTGGCTGAATGTATTGGCTGGCTGTACTGGCTGACTGTACTGGCTGACTGTACTGGCTGACTGTGCTGGCTGGCTGGCTGTACTGGCTGACTGACTGTACTGGCTGACTGGACTAGCTGACTGACTGTACTGGCTGACTGTACTGGCTGACTGACTGTACTGACTGACTGTACTGGCTGACTGTACTGGCTGACTGTACTGGCTGACTGTACTGGCTGACTGGCTGACTGTACTGGCTGGCTGGACTGGCTGACTGTACTGGCTGACTGGTGGGCTGGCTGACTGACTGTACTGGCTGACTGTTTGGCTGACTGGCTGACTGTACTGGCTGGCTGGACTGGCTGACTGTACTGGCTGACTGGTGGACTGGCTGACTGACTGTACTGGCTGACTGTACTGGCTGACTGTACTGGCTGACTGTGCTGACTGACTGTACTGGCTGACTGACTGGCTGGCTGACTGTACTGGCTGACTGTACTGACTGACTGGACTGGCTGACTTTACTGGCTGGCTGACTGTACTGACTGACTGGCTGACTGGACTGATTGACTGGCTGACTGGCTGACTTTACTGGCTGGCTGACTGTACTGACTGACTGGCTGACTGGACTGACTGACTGGCTGACTGGACTGACTGACTGGCTGACTGTACTGGCTGACTGGACTGGCTGACTTTACTGGCTGGCTGACTGTACTGACTGACTGGCTGACTGGACTGACTGACTGTACTGGCTGACTTTACTGGCTGGCTGTACTGGCTGACTGGACTGACTGGCTGTACTGGCTGACTTTACTGGCTGGCTGACTGTACTGACTGACTGGCTGACTGGACTGGCTGACTTTACTGGCTGGCTGTACTGGCTGGCTGTACTGGCTGACTGGACTGGCTGACTGGACTGACTGGCTGACTTTACTGGCTGGCTGACTGTACTGACTGACTGGCTGACTGGACTGGCTGACTGTACTGACTGGCTGTACTGGCTGACTTTACTGGCTGGCTGTACTGGCTGGCTGTACTGGCTGACTGGACTGGCTGACTGGACTGACTGGCTGACTTTACTGGCTGGCTGACTTTACTGGCTGGCTGACTGTACTGACTGTACTGGCTGACTGGACTGGCTGACTGGACTGACTGGCTGTACTGGCTGACTTTACTGGCTGGCTGACTGTACTGACTGACTGGCTGACTGACTGACTGACTGGCTGACTGTACTGGCTGAATGGCTGGCTGGTAAAACTTCATCTCTTAACACTGAAAAACGAGAACACATAGAAACCTTTAGAAGGGAACACGGGGCAATTTATTTATTACATCTTGGCCCCGAGGACTGTACTCTGAGGTATATTTGGTTTTTTAAGAAAATAAAAACAGCTGTAGAACTAATGGGACTGACATTGGCGTTAGCCAACGCTCAGCGTCTTTGGTTGAGTTCACTGAGGTTTTCTCCTGTGACAGGCTGCTCCTTCTCCACGGGCCAGTGTACCTTTCCTTGTAATACCATTAGTAGTCTTTAGAGCCTTTAAAAGCTAGAGCAAGAGAGAGAGAGAGAGAGACACACATTCTCTGTTTTCAACGGCCAAGACTTTCAGAAATCATCAACAACAAAGGAGGACCAAGGCACTCTTCATATAATGAATTAAAATGCCTTTGTTTGTATGGCCCTAGGGCAGCTGGGTAGCTAGCTATGGCCCCCCGCCCCCCCGACGAAGGCCATGAAGCTGAAACGTGTTAAGAGTTTTAAAATGTTCTCTCCAGTGAATATGCCATACAAATAAAGGCATTTAAATTCAGTATATGAAGTGTCTTTTGTCCTATTTTCTTTTTGATGACCGATTTACCCTTTTTCCCAAGGAGCACCTTCTATCTACCAAAACATTCTGTTGTGTACCTTTCTATCAACCAAAACATTCTGTTGTGTACCTTCTATCAACCAAAACATTCTGTTGTGTACCTTCTATCAACCAAAACATTCTGTTGTGTGCCTTCTATCTACCAAAACATTCTGTTGTGTACCTTAGCACCTTCTATCTACCAAAACATTCTGTTGTGTACCTTAGCACCTTCTATCTACCAAAACATTCTGTTGTGTACCTTCTATCAACCAAAACATTATGTTGTGTGCCTTCTATCTACCAAAACATTCTGTTGTGTGCCTTCTATCTACCAAAACATACTGTTGTGTGCCTTCTATCTACCAAAACATTCTGTTGTGTACCTTCTATCAACCAAAACGTACTGTCGTGTACCTTATATCTGCCAAAACATACTGCCGTGTACCTTCTATCTACCAAAACATACTGTTGTGTACCTTCTATCTACCAAAACATTATGTTGTGTACCTTTTATCTACCAAAACATTCTGTTGTGTGCCTTAGTACCTTCTGTCTATCAAAACATTATGTTGTTTACCTTCTATCTACCAAAACATTATGTTGTGTACCTTCTATCTACCAACACATTCTGTTGTGTACCTTCTATCTACCAAAACATTCTGTTGTGTACCTTCTATCTACCAAAACTTTGTTGTGTACCTTCTATCTACCGAAACTTTGTTGTGTACCTTCTATCTACCAAAACATTATGTTGTGTACCTTCTATCTACCAAAACATTATGTTGTGTACCTTCTATCTACTAAAACATTATGTTGTGTAACTTAGTACCTTCTGTCTACCAAAACATTATGTTGTGTACCTTCTATCTACTAAAACATAATGTTGTGTACCTTAATACCTTCTGTCTACCAAAACATTCTGTTGTGTACCTTCTATCTACCAAAACATTATGTTGTGTACCTTCTATCTATCAAAACATTCTGTTGTGTACCTTCTATCAACCAAAACATACTGTCGTGTACCTTCTATCTGCCAAAACATACTGTCGTGTACCTTCTATCTACCAAAACATAATGTTGTGTACCTTCTATCTACTAAAACATTATGTTGTGTAACTTAGTACCTTCTGTCTACCAAAACATTATGTTGTGTACCTTCTATCTACTAAAACATAATGTTGTGTACCTTAATACCTTCTGTCTACCAAAACATTCTGTTGTGTACCTTACTACCTTCTATCTACCGAAACATACTGTCGTGTACCTTCTATCTGCCAAAACGTACTGTCGTGTACCGTCTGTCTACCAAAACATAATGTTGTGTACCTTCTATCTACTAAAACATTATGTTGTGTACCTTAGTACCTTCTATCTACCAAAACATTATGTTGTGTACCTTCTATCTACCGAAACATTCTGTTGTGTGCCTGCTATCTATCAAAACATTATGTTGTGTACCTTAGTACCTTCTGTCTACCAGAACATTCTGTTGTGAACCTTCTATCTACCAAAACATACTGTTGTGTACCTTCTATCTACCAAAACATTCTTATGTGTACCTTCTATCTACCAAAACATTCTGTTGTGTACCTTCTGTCTATCAAAACATACTGTTGTGTACCTTCTATCTACCAAAACATTATGTTGTGTACCTTAGAACCTTCTATCTGCCAAAACATTATGTTGTGTACCTTAGTACCTTCTGTCTACTAAAACATTCTATCGTGTACCTTAGTACCTTCTGTCTACCAAAACATTCTGTTGTGTATCTTCTGTCTACCAAAACATTATGTTGTGTACCTTAGTACCTTCTATCTACCAAAACATTCTATCGTGTACCTTAGTACCTTCTGTCTACCAAAACATTATGTTGTGTATCTTCTGTCTACCAAAACATTATGTTGTGTATCTTCTGTCTACCAAAACATTATGTTGTGTACCTTAGTACCTTCTATCTACCAAAACATTCTATCGTGTACCTTAGTACCTTCTGTCTACCAAAACATTATGTTGTGTATCTTCTGTCTACCAAAACATTATGTTGTGTATCTTCTGTCTACCAAAACATTATGTTGTGTATCTTCTGTCTACCAAAACATTATGTTGTGTATCTTCTGTCTACCAAAACATTATGTTGTGTATCTTCTGTCTACCAAAACATTATCTTGTGTATCTTCTGTCTACCAAAACATTATGTTGTGTATCTTCTGTCTACCAAAACATTATGTTGTGTATCTTCTGTCTACCAAAACATTATGTTGTGTATCTTCTGTCTACCAAAACATTATCTTGTGTATCTTCTGTCTACCAAAACATTATGTTGTGTATCTTCTGTCTACCAAAACATTATGTTGTGTATCTTCTGTCTACCAAAACATTATCTTGTGTATCTTCTGTCTACCAAAACATTATGTTGTGTATCTTCTGTCTACCAAAACATTATGTTGTGTATCTTCTGTCTACCAAAACATTATGTTGTGTATCTTCTGTCTACCAAAACATTATGTTGTGTATCTTCTGTCTACCAAAACATTATGTTGTGTATCTTCTGTCTACCAAAACATTATGTTGTGTATCTTCTGTCTACCAAAACATTATGTTGTGTATCTTCTGTCTACCAAAACATTATGTTGTGTATCTTCTGTCTACCAAAACATTATGTTGTGTACCTTAGTACCTTCTATCTACCAAAACATTCTATCGTGTACCTTAGTACCTTCTGTCTACCAAAACATTATGTTGTGTATCTTCTGTCTACCAAAACATTATGTTGTGTACCTTCTATCTACTAAAACATAATGTTGTGTACCTTAATACCTTCTGTCTACCAAAACATTCTGTTGTGTACCTTACTACCTTCTATCTACCGAAACATTCTGTTGTGTACCTTGGTACCTTCTATCTACCAAAACATTCTGTTGTGTACCTTCTATCTACCAAAACATTCTGTTGTGTACCTTCTATCAACCAAAACATACTGTCGTGTACCTTCTATCTGCCAAAACGTACTGTCGTGTACCTTCTGTCTACCAAAACATAATGTTGTGTACCTTCTATCTACTAAAACATTATGTTGTGTACCTTAGTACCTTCTATCTACCAAAACATTATGTTGTGTACCTTCTATCTACCGAAACATTCTGTTGTGTACCTGCTATCTATCAAAACATTATGTTGTGTACCTTAGTACCTTCTGTCTACCAGAACATTCTGTTGTGAACCTTCTATCTACCAAAACATTCTGTTGTGTACCTTCTATCTACCAAAACATTCTTATGTGTACCTTTCTATCTACCACAACATTCTGTTGTGTACCTTCTGTCTATCAAAACATACTGTTGTGTACCTTCTATCTGCCAAAACATTATGTTGTGTACCTTAGTACCTTCTGTCTACTAAAACATTCTATCGTGTACCTTAGTACCTTCTGTCTACCAAAACATTATGTTGTGTATCTTCTGTCTACCAAAACATTATGTTGTGTATCTTCTGTCTACCAAAACATTATGTTGTGTATCTTCTGTCTACCAAAACATTATGTTGTGTATCTTCTGTCTACCAAAACATTATGTTGTGTATCTTCTGTCTACTAAAACATTCTGTTGTGTACCTTAACAGCTCTTCCCTTCCATCTTTTGTCGACTTTTAGAAATAGGTTGAGTTTCTTTTTAGTTTTGGTTCTTTGTTTAAGAACTTCAGAATCTCATTCTGCTAATGGACATCTAGAGGTTTACATACCCTATATCAAATAGATATTTTCCAGAAGAATGTGTTTTTCTGTCATTTGCTCTGAACTTTGGCCCAGTTCGTGTTTTATACCTACGTTTGTAAATGAAGCTGCATAACTCCGTATAGTATAGAGCCAACCATCATGATGATTATATTATTCTAAATCAAATGAAATCAAATTTTATTTGTCACATACACATGGTTAGCAGATGTTAATGCGAGTGTAGCGAAATGCTTGTGCTTCTAGTTCCGACAATGCAGTAATAACCAACGAGTAATCCAGCTAACAATTCCAAAACTACTACCTTATACACACAAGTGTAAAGGGATAAAGAATATGTACATAAAGATATATGAATGACTGATGGTACAGAGCAGCATAGGCAAGATACAGTAGATGGTATCGAGTACAGTATATACATATGAGATGAGTATGTAAACAACGTGGCATAGTTTAAAGTGGCTAGTGACACATGTATTACATAAAGATGCAGTAGATGATATCGAGTACAAGTATATACGTATACATATGAGATGAATAATGTAGGGTATGTAAACATTATATTAAGTAGCATTGTTTAAAGTGGCTAGTGATATATTTTACATCAATTCCCATCAATTCCCATTATTAAAGTGGCTGGAGTTGAGTCAGTGTGTTGGCAGCAGCCACTCAATGTTAGTGGTGGCTGTTTAACAGTCTGATGGCCTTGAGATAGAAGCTGTTTTTCAGTCTCTCGTTCCCAGCTTTGATGCACCTGTACTGACCTCGCCTTCTGGATGATAGCGGGGTGAACAGGCAGTGGCTCGGGTGGTTGTGGTCCTTGATGATCTTTATGGCCTTCCTGTGACATTGGGTGGTGTAGGTGTCCTGGAGGGCAGGTAGTTTGCCCTC
Organism: Oncorhynchus masou masou; assembly: GCF_036934945.1. Classification (NCBI taxonomy): domain Eukaryota; kingdom Metazoa; phylum Chordata; class Actinopteri; order Salmoniformes; family Salmonidae; genus Oncorhynchus; species Oncorhynchus masou. The sequence continues at coordinate 15,367 of NW_027012633.1, forward strand.
GGTGATGCGTTGTGCAGACCTCACTACCCTCTGGAGAGCCTTACGGTTGTGGGCGGAGCAGTTGCCGTACCAGGTGGTGATACAGCCCGACAGGATGCTCTCGATTGTGCATCTGTAGAAGTTTGTGAGTGCTTTTGGTGACAAGCCGAATTTCTTCAGCCTCCTGAGGTTGATGCTGTCTGTGTGGGTGGACCAATTCAGTTTGTCTGTGACGTGTACGCCGAGGTACTTAAAACTTACTACCCTCTCCACTACTGTTCCATCGATGTGGATAGGGGGGTGTTCCCTCTGCTGTTTCCTGAAGTCCACAATCATCTCCTTAGTTTTGTTGACATTGAGTGTGAGGTTATTTTCCTGACACCACACTCCGAGGGCTCTCACCTCTTCCCTGTAGGCCATCTCGTCATTGTTGGTAATCACGCCTACCACTGTAGTGTCGTCCGCAAACTTGATGATTGAGTTGAAGGCGTACATGGCCACGCAGTCATGGGTGAACAGGGAGTACAGGAGAGGGCTCAGAACGCACCTTGTGGGGCCCCAGTGTTGAGGATCAGCGGGGTGGAGATTTTGTTACCTGCCCTCACCACCTGGGGGCGGCCCGTCAGGAAGTTCAGTACCCAGTTGCACACGGCGGGGTCGAGGCCCAGGGTCTCGAGCTTGATGACGAGTTTGGAGGGTACTATAGTGTTAAATGCTGAGCTGTAGTCGATGAACAGCATTCTCACATAGGTATTCCTCTTGTCCAGATGGGTTAGGGCAGTGTGCAGTGTGGTTGAGATTGCATCGTCTGTGGACCTATTTGGGTGGTAAGCAAATTGGAGTGGGTTTAGGTGTGGGTCTAGGTAGGGTGGAGGTGATATGGTCCTTGACTAGTCTCTCAAAGCACTTCATGATGACGGAGGTGAGTTCTACGGGCGGTAGTCATTTAGCTCAGTTACCTTAGCTTTCTTGGGAACAGGAACAATGGTGGCCCTCTTGAAGCATGTGGGAACAGCAGGCTGGGATAGGGATCGATTGAATATGTCCGTAAACACACCAGCCAGCTGGTCTGTGCATGCTCTGAGGGCGCGGCTGGGGATGCCGTCTGGGCCTGCAGCCTTGCGAGGATTAACACGTTTAAATGTTTTACTCACCTCAGCTGCAGTGAAGGAGAGTCCGCATGTTTTGCGTTGCGGGCCGTGTCAGTGGCACTGTATTGTTCTCAAGGCGGGCAAAAAAGTTATTTAGTCTGCCTGGGAGCAAGGCATCCTGGTCCGTGAATGGGCTGGTTTTCTTTTTGTAATCCGTGATTGACTGTAGACCCTGCCACATACAGTGCCTTGCGAAAGTTTTCGTCCCCCTTGAACTTTGCGACCTTTTCCACATTTCAAGCTTCAAACATAAAGATATAAAACTGTATTTTTTTGTGAAGAATCAACAACAAATGGGACACAATCATGAAGTGGAATGACATTTATTGGATATTTTAAACTTTTTTAACAAATCAAAAACTGAAAAATTGGGCGTGCAAAATTATTCAGCCCCTTTACTTTCAGTGCAGCAAACTCTCTCCAGAAGTTCAGTGAGAATCTCTGAATGATCCAATGTTGACCAAAATGACTAATGATGATAAATACAATCCACCTGTGTGTAATCAAGTCTCCGTATAAATGCACCTTCACTGTGATAGTCTCAGAGGTCCGTTAAAAGCGCAGAGAGCATCATGAAGAACAAGGAACACACCAGGCAGGTCCGAGATACTGTTGTGAAGAAGTTTAAAGCCAGATTTGGATACAAAAATATTTCCCAAGCTTTAAACATCCCAAGGAGCACTGTGCAAGCGATAATATTGAAATGGAAGGAGTATCAGACCACTGCAAATCTACCAAGACCTGGCCATCCCTCTAAACTTTCAGCTCATACAAGGAGAAGACTGATCAGAGATGCAGCCAAGAGGCCCATGATCACTCTGGATGAACTGCAGAGATCTACAGCTGAGGTGGGAGACTCTGTCCATAGGACAACAATCAGTCGTATATTGCACAAATCTGGCCTTTATGGAAGAGTGGCAAGAAGAAAGCCATTTCTTAAAGATATCCATAAAAAGTGTCGTTTAAAGTTTGCCACAAGCCACCTGGGAGACACACCAAACATGTGGAAGAAGGTGCTCTGGTCAGATGAAACTAAAATTGAACTTTTTGGCAACAATGCAAAACGTTATGTTTGGCGTAAAAGCAACACAGCTCATCACCCTGAACACACCATCTCCACTGTCAAACATGGTGGTGGCAGCATCATGGTTTGGGCCTGCTTTTCTTCAGCAGGGACAGGGAAGATGGTTAAAATTGATGGGAAGATGGATGGAGCCAAATACAGGACCATTCTGGAAGAAAACCTGATGGAGTCTGCAAAAGACCTGAGACTGGGACGGAGATTTGTCTTCCAACAAGACAATGATCCAAAACATAAAGCAAAATCTTCAATGGAATGGTTCAAAAATAAACATATCCAGGTGTTAGAATGGCCAAGTCAAAGTCCAGACCTGAATCCAATCGAGAATCTGTGGAAAGAACTGAAAACTGCTGTTCACAAATGCTCTCCATCCAACCTCACTGAGCTCGAGCTGTTTTGCAAGGAGGAATGGGAAAACATTTCAGTCTCTCGATGTGCAAAACTGATAGAGACATACCCCAAGCTGACTTGCAGCTGTAATCGCAGCAAAAGGTGGCGCTACAAAGTATTAACTTAAGGGGGCTGAATAATTTTGCACGCCCAATTTTTCAGTTTTTGATTTGTTAAAAAAGTTTGAAATATCCAATAAATGTCGTTCCACTTCATGATTGTGTCCCACTTGTTGTTGATTCTTCACAAAAAAACAAAGTTTTATATCTTTATGTTTGAAGCCTGAAATGTGGCAAAAGGTCGCAAAGTTCAAGTGGGCCGGATACTTTGCAAGGCACTGTACCTCTTGTGTCTGGAGCCATTGAATTGCGATTCTACTTTGTCTCTATACTGACTCTTATCTTGTTTGATTGCCTTGCGGACAGAAAAGCTACACTGTTTGTATTCGGTCATGTTTCCGGTCACCTTGCCCTGATTAAAAGCAGTGGTTCGCGCTTTTCAGTTTCACGCGATTGCTGCCATCAATCCACGGTTTTTGGTTTGGGAATGTTTTAATCGTTGCTATTGGAACGACATCTTCAACGCACGTTCTAATGAACTCGGCCACCAAATCAGCGCATTTCGTCAATGTTGTTGTCTGACGCAATACGAAACATATCCCAGTCCACGTGATGGAAGCAGTCTTGGAGCGTGGAATCAGATTGGTCGGACCAGCGTTGAACAGACCTCAGCGCTGGAGCTTCTTGTTTTAGCTTCTGTCTGTAGGCAGAAAGCCACAAAATGGAGTC
>NW_027012634.1:0-2500 GCF_036934945.1 Oncorhynchus masou masou
ATGAGGTCATATTCACCCTGTAGGTATACTGCTACACTATGAGGTCATATTCACCCTGTAGGTATACTGCTACACTATGAGGCCATATTCACCCTGTAGGTATACTGCTACACTATAAGGACATATTCACCCTGTAGGTATACTGCTACACTATGAGTCACACCCTGTAGGTATACTGCTACACTATGAGGTCATATTCACCCTGTAGGAGGCCATATTCACCCTGTAGGCATACACTATTCACCCTTAAATGAGGAGGTCATATTCACCCTGTAGGTATACTGCGCCACTATGAGGTCACTATGAGGGTCATATTCACCCTGTAGGTATACTGCTACACTGAGGTCATATTCACCCTGTAGGTATACTGCTACACTATGAGGTCATATTCACCCTGTAGGTATACTGCTACACTATGAGGTCATATTCACCCTGTAGGTATACTGCTACACTGAGGTCATATTCACCCTGTAGGTATACTGCTACACTATGAGGTCATATTTACCCTGTAGGTATACTGCTACATAAGCCAGTCTCCACCCCAATGGGTTGTATAATATGTAGTGTAATTGGTGCTACTGTTGGCTGGCTGATAATTGAAACAGCCCATCTAATTAAACACTCATTACCAGACACTGCCTGATGACAGAGGGATGGTGGGATGTAGGAATGGAGGGACGTGGATGGAGGGATGAATTGATGATGGGATTGCAAGGTGGAGGAACAGGGATGTAGGGATAGCGGGATGGGCTTTTAAAGAACCCTGTGGCTTGTTAAGTCACAATAGAATCCCTGTTATCAGATTTGTAATCTGGAGTGAATCTTTGACAATAGAAATATCTTCTGTGTACAATGTAAAACACCAAATAATGCTTGCAGAGCAGAATTAGGCCGATACCAGCCAGAAAAGAGAAGGTAAATTCTACAACCACCTAAAAGGAAGTGATTCCCAAACCTTCCATAATAAAGCCATCGCCACAGAGAAATTAACCTGGAGAAGAGTCCCCTACGTAAGTTGTCCTGGGGCTCTGTTCACAAACAGACCCCACAGAGCCTCAACAGCAACACAATTAGACCCAACCAAATCATGAGAAAACAAAAAGATAATTACTTGACACATTGAAAGAATTTACAAAAAACTAGAATGCTATTTGGCCCTAAACACAGTGGCAGAAAACCTGACAACTGTGACTGATCAAAATGAAGGAAATCTTTGACTATGTACAGACTCAGTGAGCCTTGCTATTGAGAAAGGCTGCTGAAAGCAGACCTGGCTCTTAAGAGAAGACAGGCTATGTGCTCACTGCCCACAAAATGAGGTGGAAGCTGAGATGCACATCCTAACCTCCTGCCAAATGTATTAGAGACACATATTTCAGATTACACAGACCCACAAATATTTTGAAAACAAATCCAATTTTGATAAACTCCCATATCTATTGGGTGAAATTCCACATTGTGCCATCACAGCAGTAATATTTGTAACCTGTTGCCACAAGAAAAGGGCAACCAGTGAAGAACAAACACCATTGTAAATACAACCTAGATTTGTTTATTTATTTTCCTTTGTACTTTAACTATTTGCACATGATTACAACACTGTATATGACATAATATGACATGTGAATTTTTTTATTATTTTGGAACTTTTGTGAGTGTAATGTTTACTGTACATTTGATATTGTTTATGTAACTTTTGTTTAGTATCTATTTCACTTGCTTTGACAATGTAAACATAAGTTTCCTATGCCAATAAAGCCCTTGAATTTAAATTGAAATTGAGTGTCTTTATCAGAGAGAGTTGGACAGCGGGTCACTGACATAATCAACTGTAAAACAATCACTGCAACATCACCTGCTGCATCTTACTATACTACAGTGCCTTGCAAATGTATTCACCCCCTTGGCATTTTTCCTATTTTGTTGCATTACAACCTGTAATTTAAATAGATTTTTATTTGGATTTCATGTAATGGACATACACAAAATAGTCCAAATTGGTGAAGTGAAATGAAAAAAAAATAACTATAAAAAACAAAGTTAAAGTGGTGAGTGCATATGTATTCACCCCCTTTACTATGAAGCCCCGAAATAAGATCTGGTGCAACCAATTACCTTCAGAAGTCACATAATTAGTTCAATAAAGTCCACCTGTGTGTAATCTAAGTGTCACATGATCGCTGTACACCAGCGGAACCTGTTCTGAAAGGCCCCAGAGTCTGCAACACCACTAAGCAAGGGGCACCCCCAAGCAAGCAGCACTATGAAGACCTAGGAGCTCTCCAAACAGGTCAGGGACAAAGTTGTGGAGAATTACAGATCAAGGTTGGGTTATAAAAATATCAGAAACTGTGAACATCCCACAGAGCACCATAAAATCCATTATTAAAAAATTGAAAAAATATGGCACCACAACAAACCTGTCAAGAGAGGGCCGCCCACCAAAACACATGGAGCAGAGAGGCAACAAAGTGATCAAAGAAAACCCCGAAGGAGCTGC
>NW_027012634.1:7500-18744 GCF_036934945.1 Oncorhynchus masou masou
CAGACTCAATGCTGAGCATGACCTCAGTGTTGTAGTCAAAAACTGAGCCCAGAATAGACATGCATGTTGAAGGTGTTAGGGGATCAATCAGTTTATTCCAGTTCAGAATGAAATGATTTGTATTTTAACAGCAACAATTCCAACCTAGACAGGTATGTAAGAGTGTTTTTAATGGGGGGAAAAAACATTACTATATTTCTTTGTATTTCATTGTTATTTGTCTTTGTATGAATTGCATTCTTTTTAGGCATAAGGGCAATGAAATGTTCCGATGTTTACCTATAGTTGCATATATTCCTCAGCTTGGTAGCCAGGAAAACACAGAATTTCTCATTTGGGTCCCAGGCTGAAAAGAACCCCTGTTCTAGATGATTCTGTGCTTCCAACTTTGTGGCAACAGTTTGTGGAAGGCCCTTTCCTGTTTCAGAATGACAATGCACCTGTGCACAAGCAAGGTCCATTCAGAAATGGTTTGTTGAGATCGGTGTGGAACAACTTGACTGGTCTGCACAGAGCATTGACCTCAACCCAATCGAAAACCTTTGGGATGAATTGAAACACAGACTGCGAGCCAGGCCTAATCACCCATCATCTGATACCTAGTCAGTTGTACAACTGAATGCCTTCAACTGAAATGTGTCTTCCGCATTTAACCCAACCCCTCTGAATCAGACAGGTGCGGGGGGCTGCCTTAATCGACATATTCGGCGCCAGGGAACAGTGGGTTAACTTCTTTGCTCAGGGGTAGAACGACAGATTTTTACCTTGTCACCTTTCGTTTACTGGCCCAACACTCGAACCACAAGGCTACCAGCCGCCCCACATTACTAGACTCATTAGTGCGCTTTGATCTTTGGCTCAGTGCTAATGTAACCTTTAGACCTGGTACATCTCTCTCTCTCTGCTCTATTTGATATCTCTCTTTCTCTCTCTGCTCTATTTAATCTTTCTCTCTCTCTCTCTGCTCTATTTGATCTCTCTTTCTCTCTCTCTCTGCTCTATTTGATCTCTCTCTCTCTGCTCTATTTGATCTCTCTTTCTCTCTCTCTCTGCTCTATTTGATCTCTCTTTCTCTCTCTCTCTGCTCTATTTGATCTCTCTTTCTCTCTCTGCTCTATTTGATCTTTCTCTCTCTCTGCTCTATTTGATCTTTCTCTCTCTCTCTGCTCTATTTGATCTCTCTTTCTCTCTCCCTCTCTGCTCTATTTGATCTCTCTCTCTCTGCTCTATTTGATCTTTCTCTCTTTCTCTGCTCTATTTGATCTCTCTCTTTCTCTCTCTCTCTCTGCTCTTTGATCTCTCTCTGCTATATTTGATCTCTCTTTCTCTCTCTGCTCTATTTGATCTCTCCTTTCTCTCTGCTCTTTGATCTTGCTCTTTCTCTCTCTTTCTGCTCTATTTGATCTCTCTTTTTCTCTCTCTGCTCTATTTGATCTCTCTCTTTCTCTCTCTCTGCTCTATTTGAGCTCTCTCTTTCACTCTCTCTCTCTCTGCTCTATTTGCTCTCTCTTCTCTCTTTATCTCTTTCTCTTCTCTCTTTCACTCTCTTTCTCCCTCTCTCTCTCTCTCTCTCTCTCTCTCCTTTGAGACAGGCTGATGTTTTTCATGATGAATGTAATCACATCATTCTCTGGCCTGTGTCCCGTTGGGTCATTACAGAGAGTCCTGTGGTAATGGTTATTTGGTTATTGACTTGCAGAGACATTAAGAACAGAGACACAGTCTGCACTCTCTCCAATCAGAGCCCAGTTGCTGAGACATCTTTATTAGGCTTACTGGTTTTATATCTGCAAAATACTGCCACACCCCTCATGCTCCTCTCTGACCACTTACATTCACATTATTCTACAATGGGCCATCAGTGGTATCACCTGACCACTTACATTCACATTATTCTACAGTGGGCCATCAGTGGTATCACCTGACCACTTACATTCACATTATTCTACAGTGGGCCATCAGTGGTATCACCTGACCACTTACATTCACATTATTCTACAGTGGGCCATCAGTGGTATCACCTGACCACTTACATTCACATTGTTCTACAGTGGGCCATCAGTGGTATCACCTGACCACTTACATTCACATTATTCTACAGTGGGCCTTCAGTGGCATCACTTCACTGTTATTAGTGTATGTACAAGGTACATTACACAAGTCACATGCAGACCTCAAATAGTGAGAAGTGTCAGTGTCACTGAATGTACCTGATCAGGGCCGGACTACCACATTTGGGGCCCCGGGCACCTACCTCTATTTTTTAGTAAAACATATTTTGGGGCGATAACCGCTAACTTCCTGCATTTCAACACATTTTACCATGGGGCAGAGAGATCATTTGCAGTTTTAAAGCACAGTTTCTGCAATTCTACACATTTTGCCATGGGACAGAGAGAAATAATAGCTCATACTATTCTTCATATTTTGCCATTAGGCTGAGAGAAAAGTATGCGGTTTAAAGCTAATTTCCTGCAATTCTACAAGGGTTGGGGGCCCCCTGGAGGTTTGGGCCCCCAGGGCACATTCCCTGCGTACCCGTTTGGTTGTGGACCTGATAACAACATCCATTTGCCAAACATCTCTGGCTCCCTCTCAGAACCCAAAGATATCAACTTGACGCAACAAGCACATGGTCAGATATATATTTGGGCTTCTGGCTGCTCAACATGACACTTTGGACCTGGTTGGATGTTTAATCTATTCAAAAAAAATCTTTATTACATTATTGATGTTCAGTTAATGAATCATATTTCTATGTTTATATTGATTGGAAATATGTTATCAATTCATAGAAGAAAGAGATTTTTTGGACTGTTATGAATGTACAAAGTTAAAGGGCCTTCAGAGAGAAAGCGAGAGAGAGTGTGAGAGAGATGCAGAGAGGCTAAAGAAGGGGTGTCAAACATAATGCCGCTGAACAAAATATAAATGCAACATGTGAAGTGTTGGTCCCATGTTTCATGAGCTGAAATTAAAGATCCCAGAAATGTTCCATATGCACACAAAGCTTATTTAATATATCAAATTTTCTGCACAAATGTGTTTACATCCCTGTTAGTGAATATTTCGCCATGATAATCCATCAATCTGACAGGTGTAGCATATCTAGAAGCTGATTAAACAGCATGATCATTACACAGGTGCACCTTGAGCTTGGGACAATAAAAGGTCACTAAAATGTGAAATTTTGTCATACAACACAATGCCACAGATGTCTCAAGTTTTGAGGGAGCGTGCAATTGGCATGCTGACTACAGGAATGCCCACCAGAGCTGTTGCCAAATAATCTAATTTCTCTACCATAAGCCACCTCCAACATTGCTTTAGAGAATTTGGCAGTGTGTCCAACTGGCCTCACAACAGCAGACCACGTGTAACCACGCCAGCCCAAGACCTCCACATCTATTTTTCTTCACCTGCAGGATCGTCTGAGACCAGCCACCCAGGCAGCTGATGAAACTGAGGAGTTTGTTTCTGTTATAAAGCCCTTTTGTTGGGAAAAGCTCATTCTGATAAGCTGTGCCTGGCTCCCAAGTGGTGGGCCTATGTGTGTGTGTGTATTTCTTATTTATTTTTTTACTATTTTCTACATTGTAGAATAATAGTGAAAACATCAACAATGAAATAACACATATGGAATCATGTAGTAACCCCGTGTCAGCCTAGTGGTTAGAGTGATGGGCCAATAATTGAAAGGTTGCTGAATCGAATCTCTGAGCTGACAAAGTACAAATCTGTACTTTTGTCCCTGAACAAGGCTGTTCCCTGGTTGTTCTTTGACTTGCCTAGTTAAATATTTTTTTGAAATTACTGTCCGAACTTTTACTGGTACTGTATATATGTTTCGATCGAAACTGTAGAAATATATCAATTGTTTGTGGGAAACCTTTCGGGTGTTTCGGTTTTAGGCTATGAAAGACAACCAGGCCAAATTCTCGCATTTTCTCGCGTTGGTGGAGGCCTGGGGCGTCACTAATTTTAAATTGCGCAGTGTTAGCGGAGGCGCATCTCTCGATTGAATTAGCTTTCTCTGCAAACCGACGAATATGGCAGATATTGTCCAGGAAATTATTGAACCCATTGAAGCTGAGACAGAGGAACATCTCAGGATGGCACGAATGGCCTGAAAATGTAACTAAAATATCGTATTTTTCTGACAATCTGTGCTGTACTCACAGGCAAGATGGAGGCTAGCTAACGTTAGCCTAGCATTAAAGCTAGCATCAAACTAGCTATGGCTTGCTATCTAGTTGCTACTTTGCTTGCTTGCTAGCTAGCTAACTTGTTGGTTATCGTCTTCGTTGATCGTCAAATTTGTTTTAGATGTGTGTAATATATCGTTATTTTACTAGGTAGTTATGCAGATAACTACATTAGTTTTATCCATCCAACCATGTGTAGCTAGCTAACGTAAGTGCGTTTAACTCAGAATGATCATACTAGAACGTACATGAACCGTTTGGCGGATAAAGGTCAGCCATTTTGGGCAGGGAGTTGGTCAACCATTGTTTGCCAGTACTGTGAAAAGACTGTAAATAATGAATTTGAGAAATGTATCCTTACTGTATGTTAGTCAGCTTTAGAGGAATGATTCCATATTGTTTTGGAATGCCAACATTCCATTCAGACAATGCAGTCAATCCACAGCCGGCTGAATTCAGTTGATGATGGGATTTAGACAAGTTATCAATGCAACAAGTAACGTTACTAATATTGCTCTCCAAGAAAACAAACATTTAGACATTAAGGTCTGTTTTTTTTGTGTGTATATTATATAACATTTTAATTAGTCTATTTATACATAATATTTGTATAAAACTAATATGAACTGTATAATATATGGCAATATTTTAGTTTGACAAATATATTACAGCATTTCTGATATGTCACATGCCTTTTCTTTTACTACATAAAGTAAAATCTGGATTATACCTCGACTGCCATCCATTCCTATTAGACTGGTATGGATTTCTCCCTGACCAATATGGCTGCAATTTCCATCCCATTGTGGGACTTTGAAGGTGTATAACATGGCCCCTCAGTAATTTAATAGGATTTATATGGTTTAGGTGCACAGTCCCTTAATGTAGATTTAGCTAGCGAACAGTTAGATAGCCAACAGACAGGTAGTAATGTATTGCCCGTGTAGAGCCGACAGTTTGAATGGAGTCAATTTGTAGTTGAATCAAGAGTTGCCCACTAACTTTCCTCTCCTCTCTGTGAAAAGTTGACTTTGTAGCTAACAAACCGTTTGTGTCTATAAACCCATGTTAGTTAAGGGAGATTGAAGTTGCATAAACCTATGTGCACATCTTTGTTATTTGGCACATGGGTGAAATGACCATGCCATGTAGGTTTAGGTAACATGACCTATAACAGACAAGCTAGCTGCATCCATTAATACTGTCCTCTTCTGTTTTCTTCAGAGAGCCGGAAGAAGATGAGGTTCTTGGTGAAGATGTCCCTGCAGAAGAAGAGGACCTAGGCCTGGGTGATGACGAGGTCCTTGGAGATGAGGTCCTTGGTGATGATGATACCCCTCTCGATGGTGACCCTATCGATGACGGCCCTATCAATGATGCCGAAACCCTTGCAGATGACCCTACTGATGCCCCTGCAACCGCCCCAACCCAAAATACTAAGTCTGAGCTCAAAGAAAAGATGTCCGGAGGAGGCCGCAAAGGGAACCGCTTCCACCCCTACAAAGAGAAGCAGGTCACTGGGGACAAGAAGGGCGGAGGAGGGGGTCACAGGAACCGTGTGTTCATTAGCAATATCCCCTATGACACGAAGTGGCAGGCTATTAAAGATCTGATGAGAGAGAAAGGTAATCCATCCACACACAGGGCCATGCTGCTTCTCCCTATAGAGATGAGCCCTATTCTTTCCAGCTCAACAGGAGCTTTCTCAGTCCTCTTTGTGACCAGAACATAGACCTAGCCATATCTTCTCCTAGTTCCTTCTTTTGAGGCAACATGTTATTGTATTGCCGATATTATTAAGAATCAGTAGAATAGACATTTCTGGATTTTTCATCTTTTACTCCTTGGTGGACACCAATTTAGCTTGGATTGAATTGAAATGTCTGTGCTTGTTAAAGTTGTTATGTAGTTAGCTACTATTGGTTTTATGATATTGACTTACAGCTCCAAAATGTAACCTCAGACAATTAGTAGTATTGACTACTTGATTCAGTTGAACCTGTGTTAAGGTGACAAATGATTGTTTTGTATGAATGAAACCATTGTCTTTCTGTGCACTGAACTATTGGGTCTTTAGCTCTTCACAAAGTCTTTTTTTCAAGGTGAAAAGGACACTTTTTAAACTGTAGTGACTTCTTGCTATGTTGACAGGAACCGTGTTGACCAAACTGTTCTTCTATACTGAAGTGTGATCTGAATTCCCAGGTTGACAGTAGTTGACTGACTGTGTGTCTGTCTCAGTCGAGCCCAGGAAGGCATTGGAAGGGGTTGTGTGGTGACTATTGGTCTGGGCTCACTGTTGACCAATCATGGGGAAGCATCATGTAACGGCATAACCAAGGCAACGGCCTGCCCTGGAGCGAGAGTGGTGGTTCAACAGTCGACTGGTGATTTTAAATGCCTTTTGTTCTCTTGGTATTTTTCCTTTGTATGTCTCATGAAGTTGGTGAGGTTACATACGTGGGCTCTTTAAGGATGCTGAAGGAAAGTCAAGGGTAAGTGATGTGGACCAACTCACTGCACGAGGTTTTAAATGCCCTCCACTGCAGTATCTTTATTTACCAAGTGTTCTGTAAGGCACTGATCCAAGGGGTTATCCATGTATGTCTATGGGATGATATGTTGGTGGCTGTTAGCTAGAGCCTGTTATAGCCTAGTTGGCTGTAGAGTGATGGAGGATGTCTTCTTGTTGATTCTGGAACACTAACTTGAATTCATCTGAAACTTAGTACACCTTTGTTTTTAAGTTGTTGTAGTCTTCTCAATTGGTGTCAAAGTTTGGCAGTTGACCATTTCTCAAAGGGATTTTGATGTCTTATTGATTGATATTTTACTTTTCGGTCTTCAAATTGTTACCTTTTTATTTGGATCAATGGCACAATTATCTCTTCATGAACAAACTAATTATTTCTAAAATATTGTAGATTTTGTATAAAGTAACTTTCTTCTTTCTCCAGCGGCTCACAGTAAAATCTCACCATTGTTTATTAATCTGTAATATTATGATGCAGCCAGGAATTTGCAAACTAGGTTGTGAATGTATTCAATTCAGCCATTTAATGTAATATGTAGTTTGAGAAACGGACTGTTTAGTATATACTCCTAAACAAACGTAGACACAGAACGGACATATTTGTAAGTATATCCTGAGTTCTTTTATTCCACTGAAGACGGTAAGGGTACAATGTCTCTACTGGGAACAAAAACAACAAGTCTATAGCAAACCATGTCGATGTCTTTTAAATTCACTTAACTTTTTACCTTGGATACAAGCAAAACACACTCCCCACATCAAGGCCTGTTAGCTGGCCCTTCAAGATGGATTATGTAATCCACTGATAGCATGATGTCAAATGTGTAATAATGATGTTAACTGTTGTCAGTCTAATCACTGTCTTTGTTCATTCCCTCTGTTATGGATCTGTGTCTCTGGATCCCCTGGTGTTGTCTGTACAGGGATGTGGGTAAGGAACCAAACTTTACCTGTCTAACTTTGCAACATGGTCTCAGTACATTTCGTATGATCCTGTACGTTAATCTGACACACTCCCTTTAATATGATGTTTTACATTTCATATGAAATGTTAGTTACAACTTTCATGTGTTATGAATTGCAGTTTGTATTATGTTACGTATTGCGATTTGTATAATATGTTACGAATTTGCAATGTGTATATGTTACTAATTAACATTAGCTAGGTTAAGGGTTAGGTTAAAACCTCTCTGGGATATGTAGGACGCTAGCCTCCCACCTGGCCAAAATCCAGTGAAAATGCAGTGCCAAATTCAAATAAATTACTATAAAAATTAAACTTCCATGAAATCACACATTCAATATACCAAATTAAAGCTACACTTGAATCCAGCCAACGTGTCAGATTTCAAAAATACTTTACGGCGAAAGCAAACGATACTATTATCTGAGGATAGCACCCCAGTAAACAAAGACAGACAAGCATTTTTCAACCATCCAGGTGCGACCAAAACACAGAAATAATGATATAATTCATGCCTTAACTTTGACGAGCTTCTTCTGTTGGCACTCCAATATGTCCCAAAAACATCACAAATGGTCCTTTTGTTCGATTAATTCCGTCGCTATATATCCAAAATGTCCATTTATTTGGCGCGTTTGATCTGGTTCCAACTCGCTCAACATGACTACAAAAGTTACCTGTAAGCTTTGTCCAAACATTTCAAAGTACTTTTGTAATACAACTTTAGGTATTTTTCAATGTATAAAATTGAAGACGGGATGATCTGTGTTCAATACCGGAGGAAAGCAAAGTGTAGCTAGCTTTCAGGTCACTCGCCTCTAACAAAGAGTACACTTCCCTCATTCTGAACAGTGTTACTTCTTCATTTCTCAAAGGAAAAACCTCAACCAATATCTACATACTAACATCCAGTGGAAGCGATAGGAACTGCAAGAAAGTCCCTTAGAAATCTGTATTCCCAATGAAAACCCATTTGAAAAGAGTGACCTCAAAAACAAAAAAAATCTGAATGATTTGTCCCGGGGTTCGCTTGCCAAATAAGTTCTGTTATAGTCACAGACATGATTCTAACAGTTTTAGAAACTTCAGTGTTTTCTATCCAAATCTACTAATAATATGCGTATCTTAGCTTCTGAGTGTGGGTGTCAGACAGTTTAATTTGGGCACGCTTTTCATACAAAATTCCAAATGCTGCCCCCAATCCTAGAGAAGTTAACGTGTTAGGTTTAGCTAACATGCTAAGATGCTAAAAAGTAGTAAGTAGTTGCTAAAGTTGTCCTTGAGATTCGAACATGCAACCTTTGGGTTGCTAGACATTATATATCCAACCCAATCAACCACCATTTAGTTTTTTGCCTTCAGTAAACTTCTGTTTTATGTAAAAAGTGTCAAGTCATACTAATTTCAGTGTCCCGGATTGACTTGTAATATGTTAAGTCGAGTCTGAGACCAGGCGGACACGGGGTGCTTCTCTAATGACACCCTATTCCTAGGGCCCTATACAATCTGTATGAATTATATTGCGTGACTCCGTTTTGCTTCTCCCCAAATTCAGTTTTCTCCCTTTTTGTTTGTCCAAGTTTCAGTTTTTTCCGGTTTTCGCTCACTGCTTAAACCACCTCAGGATTTTTGAGGCCTGGGGGAAGCACTTCAATGTCAATTTTTTTTTGGTATACACAGCACCTAGCAATTTGCTTTGTTTTTGTGATGGTGTGATGGTAGTGTTTGCCAAACAGATACCCACTGGTTTTATGCAAATAATTATTTAGCCAGGTAAGCATAGGCTACTTTTTAGTGAACATTTAGTGTAGAAGGTTTTTGGGTAAGCCTTTCCATCTACCAGAAGAGTTTATTAGCATTGTCGCAAACGGCTACATAAAGGGGTAGCTGCACGCACAGGTGGGGGGGATTCTTGTTGCCTCTTCAGAAAGTTGCAGGAAATACGAATCATTGACGCATTCTGTTAATGTCTTGGGCAAATTAATACTTTTTTTTAGACATTTAGTTGATTCCCTACTAAGTTGGGGCAGCAGGGTAGCCTAGTGGTTCGAACATTGGACTAGTAACTGGAAGGTTGCAAGTTCAAACCCCTGAGCTGACAAGGTACAAATCTGTCGTTCTGCACCTGAACAGGCAGTTAACCCACTGTTCTTATTGAAAATAAGAGTTTGTTCTTAACTGACTTGCCTAGTTAAATAAAGGTTAAATAAATTTGAAAAGGTTCAATACATTTTTTAATTTTATTGTCTGGATTCTGTTGTACCGTCCTCGTGTAGGGCCCTATATTCCCCATTCAGTACACTACTTTTGACCAGAGTCACATGGGGCGGCTAATAGGGTTCTGGTCAAAAGTAGTGTACATGGGGAATAGGGTCTATTTCAGACAGACCTTAATTTCATGAGGCATTGTTATACATGTCTTCATCCACTGACTGTCTGTCCTGCAGTGTTGTGGAGTTCAAAGATGAGGAGTTTGTGAAGAAGGCCATAGAAGTCATGAACAAATATGATCTGAATGGAAGACCCCTCAATATCATGGCGGTAAGGACCTGTTCACACTCTAGGAACCACACGGTGATGAGAGATTAAATTTAGTGGTGTGCTAAATCTGCACTTTAATCCAGCCTGCTGGAAATGTGGTTACATTAACATGGTTTGTAACTGTAATCACTGAGAACTAGGCCTAGTTAAAGTCAAAGTTTAGAGTTGTAATTATAGGTCAGAGGTGAAAGGATGGGGCCATAGGTGTTTAACCCCTTGTTTCCCTGCTCCAGAACCCTGATGTGGAAGGCTAAAGCTCAGAGTTGAAGTAATAGGTCAAAGTTTAGGGGTTATCTGTTTCCCTCTTTCAGGATCCTGATGGTGAGCGTGCTCGGCGTGTGCTGCAGCGTACAGGGGGGATGTACCCTGGAGGCGGAGGCAGGGGGCAGGAGGGGGGACCGGGTGGTGTAGGTGTACCCCCTTCCATCGCTAACAACCCCAACGTCCCCCATGAAGTCATCAGCTCTCTACGGGTCGGACGCCTAGGGACCACTGTGTTCGTAGCCAACGTGAGGACAAGCATACACACTACTCTCTGATGTCTGTCTCTCTTCTCTGTGCCTTTGTCTCTGACCATCTCCCCTCACTAGATTTATATCTGCTGTATTGAAGTACCAAGTTAACCTACCAATATTCCGGTTTACCAATTGAAGACAACTTGAGCTGTGCACTCTAAATCTCAAGTCCAACTGCGTCTTCCTAGAAATTGAAGTTCCATGTTGACCATGTTCATTTCACTGTTCTCTTTGCTATTGCTAACTCGGTCTTCTCCTGTCTGTTTATATGTGTTGTGTGGTAAGTTGTTTCTATGTTAACCCGGTCCCTCCTCTCTGCGGTCTCCTCCCAGCTGGACTTCAAGGTGGGCTGGAAGAAGCTGAAGGAGGTGTTTGGTATGGCAGGAACAGTGAAGAGGGCTGATGTGAAGGAGGATAAGGATGGGAAGAGCAGAGGGATGGGGACTGTTACCTTCGAACAGGCCCTGGAGGCTGTACAGGCTATCT
>NW_027012635.1:0-18741 GCF_036934945.1 Oncorhynchus masou masou
ACAACGCCTGGTCAGATTGAATCTCGGGCCTGTTTGTGAGTGTGACTGTTGAATAAAACAGAGGGTTCTGTTGTGAATGAGAGGTGTGTCTTCAGATGGGAGGTGCCTTTTCAAATGGGAGGTGCCTTTTCAAATGGGAGGTGCCTTTTCAAATGGGAGGTGCCTTTTCAAATGGGAGGTGCCTTTTCAAATGGGAGGTGCCTTTTCAAATGGGAGGTGCCTTTTCAAATGGGAGGTGCCTTTTCAAATGGGAGGTGCCTTTTTCAAATGGGAGGTGCCTTTTCAAATGGGAGGTGCCTTTTCAAATGGGAGGTGCCTTTTCAAATGGGAGGTGCCTTTTCAAATGGGAGGTGCCTTTCAATTGGGAGGTGCCTTTTCAATTGGGAGGTGCCTTTTCAATTGGGAGGTGCCTTTTCAATTGGGAGGTGCCTTTTCAATTGGGAGGTGCCTTTTCAATTGGGAGGTGCCTTTTCAATTGGGAGGTGCCTTTTCAATTGGGAGGTGCCTTTTCAATTGGTAGGTGCCTTTTCAATTGGGAGGTGTACTGGGAGGTGCGTTTTCAATTGGGAGGTGTACTGGGAGGTGTTGGAAATGGGAGGTATTGGAAATGGAAAATATCTTCTCATGTACCAGGTATGTAAAACATTTGAATTAATTCTTAACAGCATAAATCTCTATTTAGAATGGAGATGTGACACTGCCTACTGGTCTGTCAGCTTTACAAATTCATTCATTACGGCCTGGATTTTATTTCTAGTTGATCAATATAAATAAATGTTTAACATGTTGTTCTTGTGTCTTATCACCTGAGAGACAGAATCAGTAGAGTCTTGGCTGTTGATGGGTTTGATCTAGTCTGTTATCAGTAGAGAAGTCTTGGCTGTTAATGGGTTTGATCTAGTCTGTTATCAGTAGAGAAGTCTTGGCTGTTGATGGGTTTGATATAGTCTGTTATCAGTAGAGAAGTCTTGGCTGTTAAAAGGTTTGATCTAGTCTGTTATTGGTAGAGAAGTCTTGGCTGTTGATGGGTTTGATATAGTCTGTTATCAGTAGAGAGGTCTTGGCTGTTGATGGGTTTGATCTAGTCTGTTATCAGTAGAGAAGTCTTGGCTGTTGATGGGTTTGATATAGTCTGTTATCAGTAGAGAAGTCTTGGCTGTTGATGGGTTTGATCTAGTCTGTTATCAGTAGAGAAGTCTTGGCTGTTAATGGGTTTGATCTAGTCTGTTATCAGTAGAGAAGTCTTGGCTGTTGATGGGTTTGATATAGTCTGTTATCAGTAGAGAAGTCTTGGCTGTTGATGGGTTTGATCTAGTCTGTTATCAGTAGAGAAGTCTTGGCTGTTAAAAGGTTTGATCTAGTCTGTTATTGGTAGAGAAGTCTTGGCTGTTGATGGGTTTGATATAGTCTGTTATCAGTAGAGAAGTCTTGGCTGTTAAAAGGTTTGATCTAGTCTGTTATTGGTAGAGAAGTATTGGCTGTTGATGGGTTTGATCTAGTATGTTATCAGTAGAGAAGTCTTGGCTGTTAATGGGTTTGATCTAGTCTGTTATCAGTAGAGAAGTCTTGGCTGTTGATGGGTTTGATCTAGTCTGTTATCAGTAGAGAAGTCTTGGCTGTTAATGGGTTTGATCTAGTCTGTTATCAGTAGAGAAGTCTTGGCTGTTGATGGGTTTGATCTAGTCTGTTATCAGTAGAGAAGTCTTGGCTGTTGATGGGTTTGATCTAGTCTGTTATCAGTAGAGAAGTCTTGGCTGTTGATGGGTTTGATCTAGTCTGTTATCAGTAGAGAAGTCTTGGCTGTTGATGGGTTTGATATAGTCTGTTATCAGTAGAGAAGTCTTGGCTGTTGATGGGTTTGATCTAGTCTGTTATTGGTAGAGAAGTCTTGGCTGTTGATGGGTTTGATCTAGTCTGTTATTGGTAGAGAAGTCTTGGCTGTTGATGGGTTTGATCTAGTCTGTTATCAGTAGAGAAGTCTTGGCTGTTGATGGGTTTGATCTAGTCTTATCAGTAGAGAAGTCTTGGTTGTTAATGGGTTTGATCTAGTCTGTTATCAGTAGAGAAGTCTTGGCTGTTGATGGGTTTGATCTAGTCTGTTATCAGTAGAGAAGTCTTGGCTGTTGATGGGTTTGATCTAGTCTGTTATCAGTAGAGAAGTCTTGGCTGTTGATGGGTTTGATCTAGTCTGTTATCAGTAGAGAAGTCTTGGCTGTTGATGGGTTTGATCTAGTATGTTATCAGTAGAGAAGTCTTGGCTGTTGATGGGTTTGATCTAGTCTGTTATCAGTAGAGAAGTCTTGGCTGTTGATGGGTTTGATCTAGTCTGTTATTGGTAGAGAAGTCTTGGCTGTTGATGGGTTTGATCTAGTCTGTTATCAGTAGAGAAGTCTTGGCTGTTGATGGGTTTGATCTAGTCTGTTATCAGTAGAGAAGTCTTGGCTGTTGATGGGTTTGATATAGTCTGTTATCAGTAGAGAAGTCTTGGCTGTTGATGGGTTTGATCTAGTCTGTTATCAGTAGAGAAGTCTTGGCTGTTGATGGGTTTTGTTCTCAGCTGTAAATGAAAGTAGACAGACAACAGAGCTGCATGCTGGTGCAGGGTGACTGTAGCAACCTGTAGGGCCGGTGGTCAGCTCACAGTGGTTTCCTGTTACTGGGAGGTGGAGAGGAGTGGGAGAGGGTCTGACTGGGTGCTGTTACTGGGAGGTGGAGAGGGTCTGACTGGGCTCTGTTACTGGGAGGTGGTGAGGGTCTGACTGGGCGCTGTTACTGGGAGGTGGAGAGGAGTGGGAGAAGGTCTGACTGGGCGCTGTTACTGGGAGGTGGAGAGGGTCTGACTGGGCGCTGTTACTGGGAGGTGGAGAGGGTCTGACTGGGCGCTGTTACTGGGAGGTGGAGAGGGTCTGACTGGGCGCTGTTACTGGGAGGTGGAGAGGAGTGGGAGAGGGTCTGACTGGGCGCTGTTACTGGGAGGTGGAGAGGGTCTGACTGGGCGCTGTTACTGGGAGGTGGAGAGGGTCTGACTGGGTGCTGTTACTGGGAGGTGGAGAGGAGTGGGAGAGGGTCTGACTGGGTGCTGTTACTGGGAGGTGGAGAGGGTCTGACTGGGCGCTGTTACTGGGAGGTGGTGAGGGTCTGACTGGGCGCTGTTACTGGGAGGTGGAGAGGGTCTGACTGGGCTCTGTTACTGGGAGGTGGAGAGGAGTGGGAGAGGGTCTGACTGGGCACTGTTACTGGGAGGTGGAGAGGGTCTGACTGGGCGCTGTTACTGGGAGGTGGAGAGGAGTGGGAGAGGGTCTGACTGGGTGCTGTTACTGGGAGGTGGAGAGGGTCTGACTGGGCGCTGTTACTGGGAGGTGGAGAGGAGTGGGAGAGGGTCTGACTGGGTGCTGTTACTGGGAGGTGGAGAGGAGTGGGAGAGGGTCTGACTGGGCACTGTTACTGGGAGGTGGAGAGGAGTGGGAGAGGGTCTGACTGGGTGCTGTTACTGGGAGTGGGAGAGGAGTGGGAGAGGGTCTGACTGGGCTCTGTTACTGGGAGTGGGAGAGGAGTGGGAGAGGGTCTGACTGGGCTCTGTTACTGGGAGTGGGAGAGGAGTGGGAGAGGGTCTGACTGGGCTCTGTTACTGGGAGTGGGAGAGGAGTGGGAGAGGGTCTGACTGGGCTCTGTTACTGGGAGGTGGAGAGGGTCTGACTGGGCGCTGTTACTGGGAGGTGGAGAGGGTCTGACTGGGCGCTGTTACTGGGAGTGGGAGAGGAGTGGGAGAGGGTCTGACTGGGCTCTGTTACTGGGAGGTGGAGAGGGTCTGACTGGGCGCTGTTACTGGGAGGTGGAGAGGGTCTGACTGGGCGCTGTTACTGGGAGGTGGAGAGGAGGTGGAGAGGGTCTGACTGGGCCCTGTTACTGGGAGGTGGAGAGGAGTGGGAGAGGGTCTGACTGGGCACTGTTACTGGGAGGTGGAGAGGAGGTGGAGAGGGTCTGACTGGGCCCTGTTACTGGGAGGTGGAGAGGGTCTGACTGGGCGCTGTTACTGGGAGGTGGAGAGGGTCTGACTGGGTGCTGTTACTGGGAGGTGGAGAGGAGTGGGAGAGGGTCTGACTGGGCACTGTTACTGGGAGGTGGAGAGGAGTGGGAGAGGGTCTGACTGGGTGCTGTTACTGGGAGGTGGAGAGGAGTGGGAGAGGGTCTGACTGGGTGCTGTTACTGGGTGGTGGAGAGGGTCTGACTGGGCGCTGTTACTGGGAGTGGGAGAGGAGTGGGAGAGGGTCTGACTGGGCTCTGTTACTGGGAGGTGGAGAGGGTCTGACTGGGCGCTGTTACTGGGAGGTGGAGAGGAGGTGGAGAGGGTCTGACTGGGCTCTGTTACTGGGAGGTGGAGAGGGTCTGACTGGGCGCTGTTACTGGGAGTGGGAGAGGGTCTGACTGGGTGCTGTTACTGGGAGGTGGAGAGGAGTGGGAGAGGGTCTGACTGGGCGCTGTTACTGGGAGTGGGAGAGGAGTGGGAGAGGGTCTGACTGGGCGCTGTTACTGGGAGTGGGAGAGGAGTGGGAGAGGGTCTGACTGGGTGCTGTTACTGGGAGGTGGAGAGGAGGTGGAGAGGGTCTGACTGGGTGCTGTTACTGGGAGGTGGAGAGGAGTGGGAGAGGGTCTGACTGGGTGCTGTTACTGGGAGGTGGAGAGGGTCTGACTGGGCGCTGTTACTGGGAGTGGGAGAGGAGTGGGAGAGGGTCTGACTGGGCCCTGTTACTGGGAGGTGGAGAGGGTCTGACTGGGCACTGTTACTGGGAGGTGGAGAGGAGTGGGAGAGGGTCTGACTGGGCTCTGTTACTGGGAGGTGGAGAGGGTCTGACTGGGCGCTGTTACTGGGAGGTGGAGAGGGTCTGACTGGGTGCTGTTACTGGGAGGTGGAGAGGGTCTGACTGGGTGCTGTTACTGGGAGGTGGAGAGGAGTGGGAGAGGGTCTGACTGGGTGCTGTTACTGGGAGGTGGAGAGGAGGTGGAGAGGGTCTGACTGGGTGCTGTTACTGGGAGGTGGAGAGGAGTGGGCGAGGGTCTGACTGGGTGCTGTTACTGGGAGGTGGAGAGGAGTGGGAGAGGGTCTGACTGGGTGCTGTTACTGGGAGGTGGAGAGGGTCTGACTGGGTGCTGTTACTGGGAGGTGGAGAGGGTCTGACTGGGCGCTGTTACTGGGAGGTGGAGAGGGTCTGACTGGGCGCTGTTACTGGGAGGTGGAGAGGAGTGGGAGAGGGTCTGACTGGGTGCTGTTACTGGGAGTGGGAGAGGAGTGGGAGAGGGTCTGACTGGGTGCTGTTACTGGAAGGTGGAGAGGAGTGGGAGAGGGTCTGACTGGGTGCTGTTACTGGGAGGTGGAGAGGGTCTGACTGGGCGCTGTTACTGGGAGTGGGAGAGGGTCTGACTGGGTGCTGTTACTGGGAGGTGGAGAGGAGTGGGAGAGGGTCTGACTGGGTGCTGTTACTGGGAGGTGGAGAGGAGTGGGAGAGGGTCTGACTGGGTGCTGTTACTGGCAGGTGGAGAGGAGTGGGAGAGGGTCTGACTGGGCGCTGTTACTGGGAGTGGGAGAGGGTCTGACTGGGCGCTGTTACTGGGAGTGGGAGAGGGTCTGACTGGGCGCTGTTACTGGGAGTGGGAGAGGGTCTGACTGGGCGCTGTTACTGGGAGGTGGAGAGGGTCTGACTGGGCGCTGTTACTGGGAGGTGGAGAGGGTCTGACTGGGCTCTGTTACTGGGAGGTGGAGAGGGTCTGACTGGGTGCTGTTACTGGGAGGTGGAGAGGAGTGGGAGAGGGTCTGACTGGGCGCTGTTACTGGGAGGTGGAGAGGGTCTGACTGGGCGCTGTTACTGGGAGTGGGAGAGGAGTGGGAGAGGGTCTGACTGGGCTCTGTTACTGGGAGGTGGAGAGGGTCTGACTGGGCGCTGTTACTGGGAGGTGGAGAGGGTCTGACTGGGCGCTGTTACTGGGAGGTGGAGAGGGTCTGACTGGGTGCTGTTACTGGGAGGTGGAGAGGAGTGGGAGAGGGTCTGACTGGGCACTGTTACTGGGAGGTGGAGAGGAGTGGGAGAGGGTCTGACTGGGCACTGTTACTGGGAGGTGGAGAGGAGTGGGAGAGGGTCTGACTGGGCTCTGTTACTGGGAGGTGGAGAGGGTCTGACTGGGCGCTGTTACTGGGAGTGGGAGAGGAGTGGGAGAGGGTCTGACTGGGCTCTGTTACTGGGAGGTGGAGAGGGTCTGACTGGGCGCTGTTACTGGGAGGTGGAGAGGGTCTGACTGGGCGCTGTTACTGGGAGGTGGAGAGGGTCTGACTGGGTGCTGTTACTGGGAGGTGGAGAGGAGTGGGAGAGGGTCTGACTGGGCGCTGTTACTGGGAGGTGGAGAGGAGTGGGAGAGGGTCTGACTGGGCACTGTTACTGGGAGGTGGAGAGGAGTGGGAGAGGGTCTGACTGGGCTCTGTTACTGGGAGGTGGAGAGGGTCTGACTGGGCCCTGTTACTGGGAGGTGGAGAGGGTCTGACTGGGCGCTGTTACTGGGAGGTGGAGAGGGTCTGACTGGGTGCTGTTACTGGGAGGTGGAGAGGAGTGGGAGAGGGTCTGACTGGGCACTGTTACTGGGAGGTGGAGAGGAGTGGGAGAGGGTCTGACTGGGTGCTGTTACTGGGAGGTGGAGAGGGTCTGACTGGGCGCTGTTACTGGGAGTGGGAGAGGAGTGGGAGAGGGTCTGACTGGGCTCTGTTACTGGGAGGTGGAGAGGGTCTGACTGGGCGCTGTTACTGGGAGGTGGAGAGGAGGTGGAGAGGGTCTGACTGGGCTCTGTTACTGGGAGGTGGAGAGGGTCTGACTGGGCGCTGTTACTGGGAGTGGGAGAGGGTCTGACTGGGTGCTGTTACTGGGAGGTGGAGAGGAGTGGGAGAGGGTCTGACTGGGCGCTGTTACTGGGAGTGGGAGAGGAGTGGGAGAGGGTCTGACTGGGCCCTGTTACTGGGAGGTGGAGAGGGTCTGACTGGGCTCTGTTACTGGGAGGTGGAGAGGGTCTGACTGGGTGCTGTTACTGGGAGGTGGAGAGGAGTGGGAGAGGGTCTGACTGGGTGCTGTTACTGGGAGGTGGAGAGGAGTGGGAGAGGGTCTGACTGGGTGCTGTTACTGGGAGGTGGAGAGGAGGTGGAGAGGGTCTGACTGGGTGCTGTTACTGGGAGGTGGAGAGGAGTGGGAGAGGGTCTGACTGGGTGCTGTTACTGGGAGGTGGAGAGGGTCTGACTGGGCGCTGTTACTGGGAGTGGGAGAGGAGTGGGAGAGGGTCTGACTGGGCCCTGTTACTGGGAGGTGGAGAGGGTCTGACTGGGCACTGTTACTGGGAGGTGGAGAGGAGTGGGAGAGGGTCTGACTGGGCTCTGTTACTGGGAGGTGGAGAGGGTCTGACTGGGCGCTGTTACTGGGAGGTGGAGAGGGTCTGACTGGGTGCTGTTACTGGGAGGTGGAGAGGGTCTGACTGGGTGCTGTTACTGGGAGGTGGAGAGGAGTGGGAGAGGGTCTGACTGGGTGCTGTTACTGGGAGTGGGAGAGGAGTGGGAGAGGGTCTGACTGGGTGCTGTTACTGGAAGGTGGAGAGGAGTGGGAGAGGGTCTGACTGGGTGCTGTTACTGGGAGGTGGAGAGGGTCTGACTGGGCGCTGTTACTGGGAGGTGGAGAGGGTCTGACTGGGCGCTGTTACTGGGAGTGGGAGAGGGTCTGACTGGGTGCTGTTACTGGGAGGTGGAGAGGAGTGGGAGAGGGTCTGACTGGGTGCTGTTACTGGGAGGTGGAGAGGAGTGGGAGAGGGTCTGACTGGGTGCTGTTACTGGCAGGTGGAGAGGAGTGGGAGAGGGTCTGACTGGGCGCTGTTACTGGGAGTGGGAGAGGGTCTGACTGGGCGCTGTTACTGGGAGTGGGAGAGGGTCTGACTGGGCGCTGTTACTGGGAGTGGGAGAGGGTCTGACTGGGCGCTGTTACTGGGAGGTGGAGAGGGTCTGACTGGGCGCTGTTACTGGGAGGTGGAGAGGGTCTGACTGGGCTCTGTTACTGGGAGGTGGAGAGGGTCTGACTGGGTGCTGTTACTGGGAGGTGGAGAGGAGTGGGAGAGGGTCTGACTGGGTGCTGTTACTGGGAGGTGGAGAGGAGGTGGAGAGGGTCTGACTGGGTGCTGTTACTGGGAGGTGGAGAGGAGTGGGAGAGGGTCTGACTGGGTGCTGTTACTGGGAGGTGGAGAGGGTCTGACTGGGCGCTGTTACTGGGAGGTGGAGAGGGTCTGACTGGGCGCTGTTACTGGGAGGTGGAGAGGGTCTGACTGGGTGCTGTTACTGGGAGGTGGAGAGGAGTGGGAGAGGGTCTGACTGGGCTCTGTTACTGGGAGGTGGAGAGGGTCTGACTGGGCGCTGTTACTGGGAGGTGGAGAGGGTCTGACTGGGTGCTGTTACTGGGAGGTGGAGAGGAGTGGGAGAGGGTCTGACTGGGCGCTGTTACTGGGAGTGGGAGAGGGTCTGACTGGGTGCTGTTACTGGGAGGTGGAGAGGAGTGGGAGAGGGTCTGACTGGGCTCTGTTACTGGGAGGTGGAGAGGAGTGGGAGAGGGTCTGACTGGGTGCTGTTACTGGGAGGTGGAGAGGAGTGGGAGAGGGTCTGACTGGGTGCTGTTACTGGGAGGTGGAGAGGGTCTGACTGGGCGCTGTTACTGGGAGTGGGAGAGGAGTGGGAGAGGGTCTGACTGGGCTCTGTTACTGGGAGGTGGAGAGGGTCTGACTGGGCGCTGTTACTGGGAGGTGGAGAGGGTCTGACTGGGTGCTGTTACTGGGAGGTGGAGAGGAGTGGGAGAGGGTCTGACTGGGCACTGTTACTGGGAGGTGGAGAGGAGTGGGAGAGGGTCTGACTGGGCACTGTTACTGGGAGGTGGAGAGGAGTGGGAGAGGGTCTGACTGGGTGCTGTTACTGGGAGGTGGAGAGGGTCTGACTGGGCGCTGTTACTGGGAGTGGGAGAGGAGTGGGAGAGGGTCTGACTGGGCTCTGTTACTGGGAGGTGGAGAGGGTCTGACTGGGCGCTGTTACTGGGAGGTGGAGAGGGTCTGACTGGGCGCTGTTACTGGGAGGTGGAGAGGGTCTGACTGGGTGCTGTTACTGGGAGGTGGAGAGGAGTGGGAGAGGGTCTGACTGGGCACTGTTACTGGGAGGTGGAGAGGAGTGGGAGAGGGTCTGACTGGGCACTGTTACTGGGAGGTGGAGAGGAGTGGGAGAGGGTCTGACTGGGCGCTGTTACTGGGAGGTGGAGAGGGTCTGACTGGGCCCTGTTACTGGGAGGTGGAGAGGGTCTGACTGGGCGCTGTTACTGGGAGGTGGAGAGGGTCTGACTGGGCACTGTTACTGGGAGGTGGAGAGGAGTGGGAGAGGGTCTGACTGGGTGCTGTTACTGGGAGGTGGAGAGGAGTGGGAGAGGGTCTGACTGGGTGCTGTTACTGGGAGGTGGAGAGGGTCTGACTGGGCGCTGTTACTGGGAGTGGGAGAGGAGTGGGAGAGGGTCTGACTGGGCTCTGTTACTGGGAGGTGGAGAGGGTCTGACTGGGCGCTGTTACTGGGAGGTGGAGAGGAGGTGGAGAGGGTCTGACTGGGCTCTGTTACTGGGAGGTGGAGAGGGTCTGACTGGGCGCTGTTACTGGGAGTGGGAGAGGGTCTGACTGGGTGCTGTTACTGGGAGGTGGAGAGGAGTGGGAGAGGGTCTGACTGGGCGCTGTTACTGGGAGTGGGAGAGGAGTGGGAGAGGGTCTGACTGGGCCCTGTTACTGGGAGGTGGAGAGGGTCTGACTGGGCTCTGTTACTGGGAGGTGGAGAGGGTCTGACTGGGTGCTGTTACTGGGAGGTGGAGAGGAGTGGGAGAGGGTCTGACTGGGTGCTGTTACTGGGAGGTGGAGAGGAGGTGGAGAGGGTCTGACTGGGTGCTGTTACTGGGAGGTGGAGAGGAGTGGGAGAGGGTCTGACTGGGTGCTGTTACTGGGAGGTGGAGAGGGTCTGACTGGGCGCTGTTACTGGGAGTGGGAGAGGAGTGGGAGAGGGTCTGACTGGGCCCTGTTACTGGGAGGTGGAGAGGGTCTGACTGGGCACTGTTACTGGGAGGTGGAGAGGGAGTGGGAGAGGGTCTGACTGGGCTCTGTTACTGGGAGGTGGAGAGGGTCTGACTGGGCGCTGTTACTGGGAGGTGGAGAGGGTCTGACTGGGTGCTGTTACTGGGAGGTGGAGAGGGTCTGACTGGGTGCTGTTACTGGGAGGTGGAGAGGAGTGGGAGAGGGTCTGACTGGGTGCTGTTACTGGGAGGTGGAGAGGAGGTGGAGAGGGTCTGACTGGGTGCTGTTACTGGGAGGTGGAGAGGAGTGGGAGTGGTCTGACTGGGTGCTGTTACTGGGAGGTGGAGAGGAGGTGGAGAGGGTCTGACTGGGTGCTGTTACTGGGAGGTGGAGAGGAGTGGGAGAGGGTCTGACTGGGCGCTGTTACTGGGAGGTGGAGAGGGTCTGACTGGGCGCTGTTACTGGGAGGTGGAGAGGATCTGATTGGGTGCTGTTACTGGGAGGTGGAGAGGAGTGGGAGAGGGTCTGACTGGGCTCTGTTACTGGGAGGTGGAGAGGGTCTGACTGGGCGCTGTTACTGGGAGGTGGAGAGGGTCTGACTGGGTGCTGTTACTGGGAGGTGGAGAGGAGTGGGAGAGGGTCTGACTGGGCGCTGTTACTGGGAGTGGGAGAGGGTCTGACTGGGTGCTGTTACTGGGAGGTGGAGAGGAGTGGGAGAGGGTCTGACTGGGCTCTGTTACTGGGAGGTGGGAGTGGGAGAGGGTCTGACTGGGTGCTGTTACTGGGAGGTGGAGAGGAGTGGGAGAGGGTCTGACTGGGTGCTGTTACTGGGAGGTGGAGAGGGTCTGACTGGGCGCTGTTACTGGGAGTGGGAGAGGGTGGGAGAGGGTCTGACTGGGCTCTGTTACTGGGAGGTGGAGAGGGTCTGACTGGGCGCTGTTACTGGGAGGTGGAGAGGGTCTGACTGGGTGCTGTTACTGGGAGGTGGAGAGGAGTGGGAGAGGGTCTGACTGGGCACTGTTACTGGGAGGTGGAGAGGAGTGGGAGAGGGTCTGACTGGGCACTGTTACTGGGAGGTGGAGAGGAGTGGGAGAGGGTCTGACTGGGTGCTGTTACTGGGAGGTGGAGAGGGTCTGACTGGGCGCTGTTACTGGGAGTGGGGAGAGGAGTGGGAGAGGGTCTGACTGGGCTCTGTTACTGGGAGGTGGAGAGGGTCTGACTGGGCGCTGTTACTGGGAGGTGGAGAGGGTCTGACTGGGCGCTGTTACTGGGAGGTGGAGAGGGTCTGACTGGGTGCTGTTACTGGGAGGTGGAGAGGAGTGGGAGAGGGTCTGACTGGGCACTGTTACTGGGAGGTGGAGAGGAGTGGGAGAGGGTCTGACTGGGCACTGTTACTGGGAGGTGGAGAGGAGTGGGAGAGGGTCTGACTGGGCGCTGTTACTGGGAGGTGGAGAGGGTCTGACTGGGCCCTGTTACTGGGAGGTGGAGAGGGTCTGACTGGGCGCTGTTACTGGGAGGTGGAGAGGGTCTGACTGGGCACTGTTACTGGGAGGTGGAGAGGAGTGGGAGAGGGTCTGACTGGGTGCTGTTACTGGGAGGTGGAGAGGAGTGGGAGAGGGTCTGACTGGGTGCTGTTACTGGGAGGTGGAGAGGGTCTGACTGGGCGCTGTTACTGGGAGTGGGAGAGGAGTGGGAGAGGGTCTGACTGGGCTCTGTTACTGGGAGGTGGAGAGGGTCTGACTGGGCGCTGTTACTGGGAGGTGGAGAGGAGGTGGAGAGGGTCTGACTGGGCTCTGTTACTGGGAGGTGGAGAGGGTCTGACTGGGCGCTGTTACTGGGAGTGGGAGAGGGTCTGACTGGGTGCTGTTACTGGGAGGTGGAGAGGAGTGGGAGAGGGTCTGACTGGGCGCTGTTACTGGGAGTGGGAGAGGAGTGGGAGAGGGTCTGACTGGGCCCTGTTACTGGGAGGTGGAGAGGGTCTGACTGGGCTCTGTTACTGGGAGGTGGAGAGGGTCTGACTGGGTGCTGTTACTGGGAGGTGGAGAGGAGTGGGAGAGGGTCTGACTGGGTGCTGTTACTGGGAGGTGGAGAGGAGGTGGAGAGGGTCTGACTGGGTGCTGTTACTGGGAGGTGGAGAGGAGTGGGAGAGGGTCTGACTGGGTGCTGTTACTGGGAGGTGGAGAGGGTCTGACTGGGCGCTGTTACTGGGAGTGGGAGAGGAGTGGGAGAGGGTCTGACTGGGCCCTGTTACTGGGAGGTGGAGAGGGTCTGACTGGGCACTGTTACTGGGAGGTGGAGAGGAGTGGGAGAGGGTCTGACTGGGCTCTGTTACTGGGAGGTGGAGAGGGTCTGACTGGGCGCTGTTACTGGGAGGTGGAGAGGGTCTGACTGGGTGCTGTTACTGGGAGGTGGAGAGGGTCTGACTGGGTGCTGTTACTGGGAGGTGGAGAGGAGTGGGAGAGGGTCTGACTGGGTGCTGTTACTGGGAGGTGGAGAGGAGGTGGAGAGGGTCTGACTGGGTGCTGTTACTGGGAGGTGGAGAGGAGTGGGAGAGGGTCTGACTGGGTGCTGTTACTGGGAGGTGGAGAGGAGTGGGAGAGGGTCTGACTGGGTGCTGTTACTGGGAGGTGGAGAGGGTCTGACTGGGTGCTGTTACTGGGAGGTGGAGAGGGTCTGACTGGGCGCTGTTACTCGGAGGTGGAGAGGGTCTGACTGGGCGCTGTTACTGGGAGGTGGAGAGGAGTGGGAGAGGGTCTGACTGGGTGCTGTTACTGGGAGTGGGAGAGGAGTGGGAGAGGGTCTGACTGGGTGCTGTTACTGGAAGGTGGAGAGGAGTGGGAGAGGGTCTGACTGGGTGCTGTTACTGGGAGGTGGAGAGGGTCTGACTGGGCGCTGTTACTGGGAGTGGGAGAGGGTCTGACTGGGTGCTGTTACTGGGAGGTGGAGAGGAGTGGGAGAGGGTCTGACTGGGTGCTGTTACTGGGAGGTGGAGAGGAGTGGGAGAGGGTCTGACTGGGTGCTGTTACTGGCAGGTGGAGAGGAGTGGGAGAGGGTCTGACTGGGCGCTGTTACTGGGAGTGGGAGAGGGTCTGACTGGGCGCTGTCACTGGGAGTGGGAGAGGGTCTGACTGGGCGCTGTTACTGGGAGTGGGAGAGGGTCTGACTGGGCGCTGTTACTGGGAGGTGGAGAGGAGTGGGAGAGGGTCTGACTGGGCGCTGTTACTGGGAGGTGGAGAGGGTCTGACTGGGCGCTGTTACTGGGAGGTGGAGAGGGTCTGACTGGGCTCTGTTACTGGGAGGTGGAGAGGGTCTGACTGGGTGCTGTTACTGGGAGGTGGAGAGGGTCTGACTGGGCGCTGTTACTGGGAGTGGGAGAGGAGTGGGAGAGGGTCTGACTGGGCTCTGTTACTGGGAGGTGGAGAGGGTCTGACTGGGTGCTGTTACTGGGAGGTGGAGAGGAGTGGGAGAGGGTCTGACTGGGCACTGTTACTGGGAGGTGGAGAGGAGTGGGAGAGGGTCTGACTGGGTGCTGTTACTGGGAGGTGGAGAGGAGTGGGAGAGGGTCTGACTGGGTGCTGTTACTGGGAGGTGGAGAGGAGTGGGAGAGGGTCTGACTGGGTGCTGTTACTGGGAGGTGGAGAGGGTCTGACTGGGTGCTGTTACTGGGAGGTGGAGAGGGTCTGACTGGGTGCTGTTACTGGGAGGTGGAGAGGAGTGGGAGAGGGTCTGACTGGGCGCTGTTACTGGGAGGTGGAGAGGAGTGGGAGAGGGTCTGACTGGGTGCTGTTACTGGGAGGTGGAGAGGGTCTGACTGGGTGCTGTTACTGGGAGGTGGAGAGGAGTGGGAGAGGGTCTGACTGGGCGCTGTTACTGGGAGGTGGAGAGGGTCTGACTGGGTGCTGTTACTGGGAGGTGGAGAGGAGTGGGAGAGGGTCTGACTGGGCGCTGTTACTGGGAGGTGGAGAGGAGTGGGAGAGGGTCTGACTGGGCGCTGTTACTGGGAGGTGGAGAGGAGTGGGAGAGGGTCTGACTGGGTGCTGTTACTGGGAGGTGGAGAGGGTCTGACTGGGTGCTGTTACTGGGAGGTGGAGAGGAGTGGGAGAGGGTCTGACTGGGCGCTGTTACTGGGAGGTGGAGAGGAGTGGGAGAGGGTCTGACTGGGTGCTGTTACTGGGAGGTAGAGAGGAGTGGGAGAGGGTCTGACTGGGTGCTGTTACTGGGAGGTAGAGAGGAGTGGGAGAGGGTCTGACTGGGCGCTGTTACTGGGAGGTGGAGAGGAGTGGGAGAGGGTCTGACTGGGTGCTGTTACTGGGAGGTAGAGAGGAGTGGGAGAGGGTCTGACTGGGCGCTGTTCCTGGGAGGTGGAGAGGGTCTGACTGGGTGCTGTTACTGGGAGGTGGAGAGGAGTGGGAGAGGGTCTGACTGGGCTCTGTTACTGGGAGGTGGAGAGGAGTGGGAGAGGGTCTGACTGGGTGCTGTTACTGGGAGGTGGAGAGGAGTGGGAGAGGGTCTGACTGGGCTCTGTTACTGGGAGGTGGAGAGGGTCTGACTGGGTGCTGTTACTGGGAGGTGGAGAGGAGTGGGAGAGGGTCTGACTGGGCTCTGTTACTGGGAGGTGGAGAGGGTCTGACTGGGCGCTGTTACTGGGAGGTGGAGAGGGTCTGACTGGGTGCTGTTACTGGGAGGTGGAGAGGAGTGGGAGAGGGTCTGACTGGGCTCTGTTACTGGGAGGTGGAGAGGAGTGGGAGAGGGTCTGACTGGGTGCTGTTACTGGGAGGTGGAGAGGAGTGGGAGAGGGTCTGACTGGGCTCTGTTACTGGGAGGTGGAGAGGAGTGGGAGAGGGTCTGACTGGGTGCTGTTACTGGGAGGTGGAGAGGAGTGGGAGAGGGTCTGACTGGGTGCTGTTACTGGGAGGTGGAGAGGAGTGGGAGAGGGTCTGACTGGGTGCTGTTACTGGGAGGTGGAGAGGAGTGGGAGAGGGTCTGACTGGGCTCTGTTACTGGGAGGTGGAGAGGGTCTGACTGGGTGCTGTTACTGGGAGTGGGAGAGGGTCTGACTGGGCGCTGTTACTGGGAGGTAGAGTGGAGTGGGAGAAGGGCTGATATAGGAGTGACATATAAAGGAATCAGCAGGAGAGGAGGGGTTAAGGACTGTTGTCTTGGATGGAATGACAAGTTCTGGAGTCTGAACTGCTCTGACAACAGTTACTCTGCCTGGCACAATAATAATCCCACTACCATAGACGTCTGCCCCTCCAGCCCCCACAGAGTAGGAGTGTATCTGGACTGGCCAGCCGGCACTCTGTCCTTCTATAGAGCCTCCTCTGACACACTGACCCACCTGATCACATTCACCTCCACATTCACTGAGCCCCTCTATCCAGGGTTTTGGTATGAACCCTCAGTGTCCCTGTGTCTAACACACTGAGCCCCTCTATCCAGGGGTTTGGTATGAACCCTCAGTGTCCCTGTGTCTAACACACTGAGCCCCTCTATCCAGGGTTTTGGTATGAACCCTCAGTGTCCTTGTGTCTAACACACTGAGCCCCTCTATCCAGGGTTTTGGTATGAACCCTCAGTGTCCCTGTGTCTAACACACTGAGCCCCTCTATCCAGGGTTTTGGGTTTTGGTATGAACCCTCGGTGTCCCTGTGTCTAACACACTGAGCCCCTCTATCCAGGGTTTTGGGTTTTGGTATGAACCCTCAGTGTCCCTGTGTCTAACACACTGAGCCCCTCTATCCAGGGTTTTGGGTTTTGGTATGAACCCTCAGTGTCCCTGTGTCTAACACTGAGCCCCTCTATTCAGGGTTTTGGGTTTTGGTATGAACCCTCAGTGTCCCTGTGTCTAACACTGAGCCCCTCTATTCAGGGTTTTGGGTTTTGGTATGAACCCTCAGTGTCCCTGTGTCTAACACACAGCCCCTCTATCCAGGGTTTTGGTATGAACCCTCAGTGTCCCTGTGTTAGGGGAAAACGTTTCATTAGGAAACCTCGGATCTTATAGTTATTGACTGACGTTTGTAAAGAATGACGTTTGTAGAACGTTTATTTCGTCAAATTGTTGACTCAACAACCAATCAACAAGCTACTGTTTGAACTCAGTTCCTGGTTCGGATAAAGAAAAAATAAAGCTGCTGTTTTTAAAACACATTAAATATGTTGACTTTTTGTTGTCCTATGAAACAAGAATGGGGCTGTTAAATAAAAGGTTTGGTTGAAACCAACACAACACACTTACACCCCTCTCCATTGTTGTAGACAAGGCCAAAACAAAACCATATGACAATGAACACACAAAACTCCAGGGGAATTAAATAAAATGTGATTCTGGGTTTTTATTTTAGGATACATAAAGAGGATGCTTCATAGACAACAATAATTAGAGATCTGCAATTAACCTTTAACCTCACGGAACAATGTAAACAAACATGGCAATGCTTCTACTGTTGTTAAGGGTTAACAGGAAACCAGCTCTCTATACAATACTGATTGGGCTGGTTAACAAGACAGGTATCATCATCACTGTCATCATCATCATCATCATCATGGCTATATTATAAAGCTTCTACTGTTAAGGGTTAACAGAAAACCAGCTCTCTATACAATACTGATTGGGCTGGTTAACAAGACAGGTAATCATCATCACTATCATCATCATCACCATGGCGATATTATAAAGCTTCTACAGTGCTGGATGCTGAAGCCGTCTCCTTGGTGCTACTGCTGCTATTTCAACCTGTTCATAACATTTAAAAAAACCCAAAACAAACAACAACAGGCATTCAGAACAACGTCGACACCCTGTGCTGTACATCAATAATGAGTTGTTTCAGGAGGAAACCGGATGAATTATGATCTAATACACGTCTCTAAAACAAGTCAACAATATATAATACATCTTATATTAGCGGTCCTGACTGGGAAAAAAAACCTGCCTTCAATTTAAACATGGGGTATATCTGTAGGTAAGTGTGGTTGTGTGTTAATAAGTAGGGGTTTAAAATATAGACTGTTAGATCCCGACGTTACAGTGAGCCTGGAACCCAGTTCTCCATTCCTTCAACCCCAAAGGAAGTTCCGGAACAACGACATGCAGACACACTACATCATCTAATAGAATATTCTTCCTTCACAAAATCCCAAATGTCTGACTTGGATTTATCTCAACCCCAAAAAAGGAAACATAATTTGTTCTGTTTAAAAAAGAAGAAGAGCTAGGACACTCAGAGGACCCACAGAACCCAAACTAGGACATCATCTCAAGGGTCAGGGGTTAAAAAAATAAATAATTGGCGTGCGGCGGCCATTTTGTATCATTACAACCTGCTTTAGGTTAGCTTGCTGATAACCACTCCTGTCAGGTGTGTTTGTTTTCCAAATATCCCGCTGTGCCTTCATCTGTTAGGGAGGGTTTGTGTGATATGATCTAAAATAAGACTATGTTTTGTGCTTGTGCCTTTTGCAGGCATATCATTAGGACATTACTGGGACATGAGGAATGCTAGGACTGCCACATGAGCAATGGGACAAATTCAAGTGTGTGTGTTAAAGGGATACTTCGGGATTGTGGCAGTGAGGCCCTTTATCTACTTCCCCAGAGTCAGATAAACTCCTGGATACCAGTTGTATGTCTCTGTGTCCAGGTTGAAGAAAGTTAGAGGTAGTTTCACGAGCCAACGTTTCCAGTCATTGCGCTAGCGCTAGTTAGCAATTGCGCTAGTTAGCAACTTCTTTCAAAATGCACACAGATAACATAAAAAATGGTATCCACCAGTATCATCTGACTCTGGGGAAGGAGAAAAAAAAGGGCTTCATTGCCAAAATCCCGTAGCATCCCTTTAAAGTGTATGCGTTACTGTGTGAACCTCTGTTCTAGGTTAAGACTCTCGTGCTTCCTCTCTCCTACACCGCGTCCCCAGTTGGTCTCGGCCCTATGTTGATGTTTTGGCCCAGTCCAGCGTGGACGGGTCCCGGGGCAGCGTTCTAGTTGTGTTCCGCCAGGACGTCGCTGAACACATTCAGGAACATGTGAACATGGTACTCTTTAAACACCAGAGCAGGACGGAACCGAATGGAGCGATCTCCACAGCCACCCAGCAGAACACCTGGGAGACAGACCGCGAAGATGAGAGGTTACACAGAAGATCACCAGCGTGGAGTGTGTATAGGAGTGTGTACGCAGGTGTTTCTGTCTATCCATCCATCCATCTGTGTGGGGGTTGGGTGGGGGGTTGTATGCTGAATAGTCTTACCCTTGTCCCGGGCTTTGAGGATGATGCTGTTGGCTGTAGTGGCGTCATCACGGATGTCGATGGCACAGAATGTCCCCTGTCCCCGAGCACTGCTCAACAGGTTAGGGTACTGGTCCTGAAGGAGAGGCACAGACGTTAGGATGCACACAACGTCTCTGGTCTCTGGTACCTGTAGATGGTAGAGTCTCTGGTACCTGTAGATGGTAGAGTCTCTGTCTCTGGTACCTGTAGTTGATAGAGTCTCTGTCTCTGGTACCTGTAGATGGTAGAGTCTCTGGTATCTGTAGTTGATAGAGTCTCTGTCTCTGGTACCTGTAGTTGATAGAGTCTCTGTCTCTGGTACCTGTAGATGGTAGAGTCTCTGTCTCTGGTACCTGTAGTTGGTAGA
>NW_027012636.1:0-18740 GCF_036934945.1 Oncorhynchus masou masou
CCAATGTGTTATGAACTTGAGTGAAGACCCAAAAGCGGTTTTAACAGAAAACAGAGTTCTTTAATGAAAAAACAGGAATGGCATAAATCCTCTTCCAACGTTGTCAGCGGAACAAAAAGAACGTTAGTATAGTGCAGGTTGCACCTGCCAGGCAGACTCCGACAGGACAGGACAAGGTGGAAGCAAACGAGACGACAGCTTGCTTCTGGCATCAAAAAACACAAACAAGAATCAGACACTGAAAGTAGCAGGAACAGAGAAAGAAATAGAGACCTAATCAGAGGGGAAGAGAGAACAGGTGTGAAAGAGTGAATGAGCTAGTTAGAGGAGATGTAGAACAGCTGAAGAATGAGAGACAGAGAAGGTAACCTAAAAAGACCAGCAGAGAGAGAGAGTGAAGAGAAAGGACAGGAACAGACATAACAAGACATGACAGTACCCCCCCACTCACCGAGCGCCTCCTGGCGCACTCGAGGAGGAAACCTGGCGGCAACGGAGGAAATCATCGATCAGCGAACGGTCCAGCACGTCCCGAGAGGGAACCCAACTCCTCTCCTCAGGACCGTACCCCTCCCAATCCACTAGGTACTGATGACCACGGCCCCGAGGGCGCATGTCCAAAATCTTACGAACCCTGTAGATGGGTGCGCCCTCGACAAGGATGGGGGGAGGGACGAGCGGGGCGCGAAGAACGGGCTTAACACAGGAGACATGGAAGACCGGGTGAACGCGACGAAGATAGCGCGGGAGAAGAAGTCGCACTGCGACAGGATTAATGACCTGAGAAATACGGAACGGACCAATGAACCGCGGGGCCAACTTGCGAGAAGCTGTCTTAAGGGGAAGGTTCTGAGTGGAGAGCCATACTCTCTGACCGCAACAATATCTAGGACTCTTGGTCCTACGCTTATTAGCGGCCCTCACAGTCTGCGCCCTATTACGGCAAAGTGCCGACCTGACCCCCCTTCCAGGTGCGCTCGCAACGCTGGACAAAAGCCTGAGCGGAGGACGCAGGACTCGGCGAGCTGAGATGAGAACAGCGGAGGCGCTGGTACCCGAGGCGCTACTCTGAAAGGGGATAGACCGGTAGCAGACGAGGAGCGAGTTGTGGCGTACTCTGCCCAGGGGAGCTGTTCTGACCAAGACGCAGGGTTCACGAAAAGAAAGACTGCGTAAAATCACGACCAACAGTCTGATTGGCCCGTTCGGCTTGACCGTTAGACTGGGGATGAAAGCGGACCCGAGACTGACGGAAGCCCCAATCAAACAGCCAAAACTCCCTCCAAGAATTGAGACGTGAACTGCGGGCCTCTGTCGGAAGCGGCCGTCAGACGGAAAGGCCATGAATTGGGAAAAACATTCTCGATAATGATCTGAGCCGTCTCCTTAGCAGAAGGGAGCTTATCGAAGAATGAAATGAGCCGCCTTAGAGAATCTATCGACAACCGTAAGAATAACTGTCTTCCCGCTGATGAAGGCAGTCCGGTGATAAAATCTAAAGCGATGTGAGACCCGGTCGAGAGGGGATGAGGAACCCGGTCTGAGACGGCCGGCAGGAGGAAGTTCCCAGATTTAGTCTGCGCGCAGACCGAACAAGCGGCGACAAATCGACGCGCGTCCCATTCCCGAGTGGGCCACCAGAAAGCGGCTGGCGAATGGAAGCGGCGTACCCCGAGCGCCGGGGTGACGGCTAACTTGGCAGAGTGGGCCCACTGAAGAACGGCCGGGCGAGTAGGAGCGGAGCAACAGAAGGTTCCTAGGACAAGCTTCAGCGGCGACGGAGTGTGGCCGAGTGCTTGCTTACCTGCCTCTCAATTCCCCAGACAGTCAACCCGACAACACGCCCCTCAGGGAGAATCCCATCGGGGGTGGTGGAGACCTCAGAAGAACTGAAGAGACGAGATAAAGCATCAGGCTTGGTGTTTTTGAGCCCGGACGATAAGAAATAACAAACTCGAAACGCAGCGAAAAACAGAGCCCAGCGAGGCCTGACGCGCATTAACCTTAAGGGAACATTTCGACAATCACCGTATAGTTAGTGAGAAAGTCCCTATTGGAACTGTACGGTCCCTTACTAGACGTCCGAAAACATTTTAGAAATTCGGGACGGCGTCGGGCCGAGCGGTAGGGCCAGACCTACCGGGAAGTCATCAAATGAACTTTGTCGGACATTCGGTTTTCGTTTAATAAAATAAACAAATTTTAGCCCATTTTTGCGCAATGCCGAAATATCCCACAAGAGGGCATAAGCAATCATATTGCTATTGGACAAAACATCACGAATCACGACGTGCCATATCTCGGAAACCGAAAATATTTCGAAGCCGAAACTTGGTGAGCGTAGGTTTGGCATTATGGGAAGATGGCCCCGAACAAGATGGCGTCTAGGCCTCAACGGTTTTTGAGTTATGGCCATATTTCTGGGATTAAAGGTCCAAAATGAAAATAGAGAAAAGATTTTTTCACTTCACGTCAAAGTCAAGGAGCCTCCGGTGTCAATAAAAAAAATCGGCCATTTATCTATCGTCATTTACGAGAAATCGTACGTTGACCAGATCGTGATGTTCAGATATAGGTGTTTTTTTTTTCAACGGTTACAGATCCAGTTGCAGGGTGTTCATACGATATTTTTAAAATGTGCTGCGGAGCTCTGCGACATTTCTGTGATTTTCTATGATTTTCTGAAATAACACACACTCACTAAACCCTCCGTAAATAACTCAGTTCTTAACGTAAAGACTTAAAACTCAGGATTCTGTAAAGGCATACCCCAATGAGGATATGAGTTTATTTATAGCTTCCTGTGCCAACCGGAAGTGCCATAATTGGTGTCTCAGGGGCTGTTTGGAAGGGTTAAAAAATCAGATCTGTCCAAAACTTCATATGTGTGATTAGACAACCCCCATGAACTGTAAATCAGTCATTTTTCCCAACAGATGTCAAAGAAAAGCTCTCACACACACACACAGCAAGGATGGAGTGACAAAGCGTGGTGTTTAAAGACACAGAGAGCAGGCAATGGCATAAACATAATCCCAAGGCCGTGCCGAGTCCAACGAGGTGCCCCTCTTGACCGTAGCTCGCTCGGTCTGAGCGCAGCGACCATGAGAAAAATAGGCCCACAATGATGCCTGCACCACAATGTCATTGGATTTTGGGTGACAGCGGCGGAACCGTTAGGTTTAGAAGGACAATTCAAACACAGGACTGTTCCTAAGGTCCTCCCGATCTGTGCAAGCCTAACCTTGACTGTGTGGCATTAACCTTTCACAGTTAAAAGAAGGTGTTTACAAAAACAGTGTGCATTGACTTCTCTCCCCATAGGAATACATTGCCTGCTCCCCTAAATACAACCTGGGGTCTTTATGGGTTATGAATGCTGTATGAACCTGTCTTCTATGACATTCCATCAGACCACTATGAGGTCTACCTGTGTCGATTCTAAGCTTCCTGGAGCAACCGGAAGTGGTTAAATTGACCCAAAAGGTATTTGGATGTACATCACCTCGAAAGGTGCCGAGGCCTCTGCATTATTCAACCCTGTGTAGATCAGTCAATTCTCAACTTAAAGACTTAAAACTCAGGATTCCCTAGGTTTCTATGTCAGTCAAGACATGTGTGTATTTATAGCTTCCTGTGCCAACCGGAAGTGCCATAATTGGTGACTCAGGGGCTGTTTGGAAGGGTTAAAAAAATCAGATCTGTCCAAAACTTCATATGTGTGATTAGACAACCCCCATGAACTGTAAATCAGTCATTTTTCCCAACAGATGTCAAAGAAAAGCTCTCACACACACACACAGCAAGGATGGAGTGACAAAGCGTGGTGTTTAAAGACACAGAGAGCAGGCAATGGCATAAACATAATCCCAAGGCCGTGCCGAGTCCAACGAGGTGCCCCGCTTGACCGTAGCTCGCTCGGTCTGAGCGCAGCGACCATGAGAAAAATAGGCCCACAATGATGCCTGCACCACAATGTCATTGGATTTTGGGTGACAGCGGCGGAACCGTTAGGTTTAGAAGGACAATTCAAACACAGGACTGTTCCTAAGGTCCTCCCGATCTGTGCAAGCCTAACCTTGACTGTGTGGCATTAACCTTTCACAGTTAAAAGAAGGTGTTTACAAAAAAACAGTGTGCATTGACTTCTCTCCCCATAGGAATACATTGCCTGCTCCCCTAAATACAACCTGGAGTCTATATGGGTTATGAATGCTGTATGAACCTGTCTTCTATGACATTCCATCAGACCACTATGAGGTCTACCTGTGTCGATTCTAAGCTTCCTGGAGCAACCGGAAGTGGTTAAATTGACCCAAAAGGTATTTGGATGTACATCACCTCGAAAGGTGCCGAGGCCTCTGCATTATTCAACCCTGTGTAGATCAGTCAATTCTCAACTTAAAGACTTAAAACTCAGGATTCCCTAGGTTTCTATGTCAGTCAAGACATGTGTGTATTTATAGCTTCCTGTGCCAACCGGAAGTGCCATAATTGGTGACTCAGGGGCTGTTTGGAAGGGTTAAAAAAATCAGATCTGTCCAAAACTTCATATGTGTGATTAGACAACCCCCATGAACTGTAAATCAGTCATTTTTCCCAACAGATGTCAAAGAAAAGCTCTCACACACACACACAGCAAGGATGGAGTGACAAAGCGTGGTGTTTAAAGACACAGAGAGCAGGCAATGGCATAAACATAATCCCAAGGCCGTGCCGAGTCCAACGAGGTGCCCCTCTTGACCGTAGCTCGCTCGGTCTGAGCGCAGCGACCATGAGAAAAATAGGCCCACAATGATGCCTGCACCACAATGTCATTGGATTTTGGGTGACAGCGGCGGAACCGTTAGGTTTAGAAGGACAATTCAAACACAGGACTGTTCCTAAGGTCCTCCCGATCTGTGCAAGCCTAACCTTGACTGTGTGGCATTAACCTTTCACAGTTAAAAGAAGGTGTTTACAAAAAAACAGTGTGCATTGACTTCTCTCCCCATAGGAATACATTGCCTGCTCCCCTAAATACAACCTGGAGTCTATATGGGTTATGAATGCTGTATGAACCTGTCTTCTATGACATTCCATCAGACCACTATGAGGTCTACCTGTGTCGATTCTAAGCTTCCTGGAGCAACCGGAAGTGGTTAGATTGACCCAAAAGGTATTTGGATGTACATCACCTCGAAAGGTGCCGAGGCCTCTGCATTATTCAACCCTGTGTAGATCAGTCAATTCTCAACTTAAAGACTTAAAACTCAGGATTCCCTAGGTTTCTATGTCAGTCAAGACATGTGTGTATTTATAGCTTCCTGTGCCAACCGGAAGTGCCATAATTGGTGACTCAGGGGCTGTTTGGAAGGGTTAAAAAAATCAGATCTGTCCAAAACTTCATATGTGTGATTAGACAACCCCCATGAACTGTAAATCAGTCATTTTTCCCAACAGATGTCAAAGAAAAGCTCTCACACACACACACAGCAAGGATGGAGTGACAAAGCGTGGTGTTTAAAGACACAGAGAGCAGGCAATGGCATAAACATAATCCCAAGGCCGTGCCGAGTCCAACGAGGTGCCCCTCTTGACCGTAGCTCGCTCGGTCTGAGCGCAGCGACCATGAGAAAAATAGGCCCACAATGATGCCTGCACCACAATGTCATTGGATTTTGGGTGACAGCGGCGGAACCGTTAGGTTTAGAAGGACAATTCAAACACAGGACTGTTCCTAAGGTCCTCCCGATCTGTGCAAGCCTAACCTTGACTGTGTGGCATTAACCTTTCACAGTTAAAAGAAGGTGTTTACAAAAAAACAGTGTGCATTGACTTCTCTCCCCATAGGAATACATTGCCTGCTCCCCTAAATACAACCTGGGGTCTTTATGGGTTATGAATGCTGTATGAACCTGTCTTCTATGACATTCCATCAGACCACTATGAGGTCTACCTGTGTCGATTCTAAGCTTCCTGGAGCAACCGGAAGTGGTTAGATTGACCCAAAAGGTATTTGGATGTACATCACCTCGAAAGGTGCCGAGGCCTCTGCATTATTCAACCCTGTGTAGATCAGTCAATTCTCAACTTAAAGACTTAAAACTCAGGATTCCCTAGGTTTCTATGTCAGTCAAGACATGTGTGTATTTATAGCTTCCTGTGCCAACCGGAAGTGCCATAATTGGTGACTCAGGGGCTGTTTGGAAGGGTTAAAAAAATCAGATCTGTCCAAAACTTCATATGTGTGATTAGACAACCCCCATGAACTGTAAATCAGTCATTTTTCCCAACAGATGTCAAAGAAAAGCTCTCACACACACACACAGCAAGGATGGAGTGACAAAGCGTGGTGTTTAAAGACACAGAGAGCAGGCAATGGCATAAACATAATCCCAAGGCCGTGCCGAGTCCAACGAGGTGCCCCTCTTGACCGTAGCTCGCTCGGTCTGAGCGCAACGACCATGAGAAAAATAGGCCCACAATGATGCCTGCACCACAATGTCATTGGATTTTGGGTGACAGCGGCGGAACCGTTAGGTTTAGAAGGACAATTCAAACACAGGACTGTTCCTAAGGTCCTCCCGATCTGTGCAAGCCTAACCTTGACTGTGTGGCATTAACCTTTCACAGTTAAAAGAAGGTGTTTACAAAAAAACAGTGTGCATTGACTTCTCTCCCCATAGGAATACATTGCCTGCTCCCTAAATACAACCTGGGGTCTTTATGGGTTATGAATGCTGTATGAACCTGTCTTCTATGACATTCCATCAGACCACTATGAGGTCTACCTGTGTCGATTCTAAGCTTCCTGGAGCAACCGGAAGTGGTTAAATTGACCCAAAAGGTATTTGGATGTACATCACCTCGAAAGGTGCCGAGGCCTCTGCATTATTCAACCCTGTGTAGATCAGTCAATTCTCAACTTAAAGACTTAAAACTCAGGATTCCCTAGGTTTCTATGTCAGTCAAGACATGTGTGTATTTATAGCTTCCTGTGCCAACCGGAAGTGCCATAATTGGTGACTCAGGGGCTGTTTGGAAGGGTTAAAAAAATCAGATCTGTCCAAAACTTCATATGTGTGATTAGACAACCCCCATGAACTGTAAATCAGTCATTTTTCCCATAAAAATTCAAAGGAAAAATAAATCACACAGATACACAACTTGGATGGAGGGACGTATTGGGGTGTGTAGAGACTGACAGTGCCTCCAATAGTTAGCTTTGTTCGAGCTAAAAAAGAACCGTCAGACCTAGAGTTCCGAAACTTTAGAATCCTGTTCTAGACCTCAGGTAGATAGTGCGTGGTGAGTTACGGCGCTCTAGAATGTTCTCGGACCGAGAAACAGCGTCGAACATTTGCAATGACTTCAATTCATTTTGACCATTACGAAAATGGCGACATTTAGAAATGTCCCAGAGACACAAGACTAGGTGCATTGTGACCGTCTCGGCCCATAGAGACAGAACCCAACATCTCGGTCCGATAGCTCATTCAAGGACCCCGTAGCAAGGCATTGAAAAAAGTGGATTTTCAGCACCAATTAGGCTTTTACTCGGACACCAAATGACCTATCGGGCCGAAACTCGGGATTCGGGGTCGCCTCACATAGGACTACACATAATGTCCGAACTGGCCCCGCAGCTAGAAAGTAACTATGTGTTTTATGGTTTTTTAATGTTTTGTACCGAAGGCCTTGTGAATTTTGGGCCAGCTCTGAAGTATGTTATACTTGGCTCCTAAATGAGTTGGGAAAAGTGGGTTTGGTGTCAGTTTGTATCAGTTTGGTGTCAGAATGATATCAAATTGACTGATGGACGGTGACTTGCAGGTGACTCTTGTCCATTAGCAATATGTTTAAGTGGTGAGGTACCATCACCAAAAGCGACATTCTGAAATCAACCCAAACGAGCGATGGAGAGGTACCAGTATCACTGCCCAGACATCCCTATGTCATCGGGCCAGTCAATTTGGCATTCCTGCATGATTTTTATGGCATGACAAATTGGTGATGGTGACTGCCCAGTTAACCATATGGCAAATGCACAGTGACTTTGAAAAGTGAGAAAACATCACCAAATGGACATTCTGAAATCAACCCTAACGAGTGATGGAGAGGTACCAGAATCACTGCCAAGCCATCCCGAGTTCATCGGGCCAGTCAATTTGGCATTCCTGCACAAATTTTCAGTGACTTTGCAAAAGTAAGGAACATTTGCAATATGTTTTAACAGTGAGGTACCATCACCAAAAGCGACATTCTGAAATCAACCCAAACGAGCCATGGAGAGGTACCAGTATCACTGCCCAGCCATCCCGAGGTCATCGGGCCAGTCAATTTGGCATTCCTGCAAAAATTTTCAGTGACTTTGCAAAAGTAAGGAACATTTGCAATATGTTTTAACAGTGAGGTACCATCACCAAAAGCGACATTCTGAAATCAACCCAAACGAGCCATGGAGAGGTACCAGTATCACTGCCCAGCCATCCCTGAGGTCATCGGGCCAGTCAATTTGGCATTCCTGCATGATTTTTATGGCATGACAAATTGGTGCAATGGTAAGGAACATTGGCAATATGTTTTAACAGTGAGAAACCATCACCAAAGCGACATTCTGAAATCAACCCTAACGAGTGATGGAGAGGTACCAGTATCACTGCCCAGCCATCCCGAGGTCATCGGGCCAGTCAATTTGGCATTCCTGCAAAATTTTCAGTGACTTTGCAAAAGTAAGGAACATTTGCAATATGTTTTAACAGTGAGGTACCATCACCAAAAAGCGACATTCTGAAATCAACCCAAACGAGCCATGGAGAGGTACCAGTATCACTGCCCAGCCATCCCGAGGTCATCGGGCCAGTCAATTTGGCATTCCTGCAAAAATTTTCAGTGACTTTGAAAAAGTAAGGAACATTTGCAATATGTTTTAACAGTGAGGTACCATCACCAAAA
This sequence comes from Oncorhynchus masou masou, assembly GCF_036934945.1. Lineage (NCBI taxonomy): Eukaryota > Metazoa > Chordata > Actinopteri > Salmoniformes > Salmonidae > Oncorhynchus > Oncorhynchus masou. The sequence goes on from NW_027012636.1 coordinate 8,938, forward strand.
GCGACATTCTGAAATCAACCCAAACGAGCCATGGAGAGGTACCAGTATCACTGCCCAGCCATCCCGAGGTCATCGGGCCAGTCAATTGGCATTCCTGCAAAATTTTCAGTGACTTTGCAAAAGTAAGTGAACAGTTAACCATTGTCAATATGTTTTAACAGTGAGGTACCATCACCAAATGCGACATTCTGAAATCAACCCAAACGAGCGATGGAGAGGTACCAGTATCACTGCCCAGCCATCCCGAGGTCATCGGGCCAGTCAATTGGCATTCCTGCAAAATTTTTAGTGGCTTTGACAAATTGGTAATGGTGAACATTTGGCAATGCACATGACTTTGAAACAGTGAGGAAAAATCACCAAAATGGACATTCTGAAATCAACCCAAACGAGTGATGGAGAGGTACCAGTATCACTGCCCAGCCATCCCGAGGTCATCGGGCCAGTCAATTTGGCATTCCTGCAAAATTTTCAGTGACTTTGCAAAAGTAAGGAACATTTGCAATATGTTTTAACAGTGAGGTACCATCACCAAAAGCGACATTCTGAAATCAACCCAAACGAGCCATGGAGAGGTACCAGTATCACTGCCCAGCCATCCCGAGGTCATCGGGCCAGTCAATTTGGCATTCCTGCAAAAATTTTCAGTGACTTTGCAAAAGTAAGGAACATTTGCAATATGTTTTAACAGTGAGGTACCATCACCAAAAGCGACATTCTGAAATCAACCCAAACGAGCCATGGAGAGGTACCAGTATCACTGCCCAGCCATCCTGAGGTCATCGGGCCAGTCAATTTGGCATTCCTGCATGATTTTTATGGCATGACAAATTGGTGATGGTGACTGCCCAGTTAACCATATGGCAAATGCACAGTGACTTTGCAAAAGTGAGAAAACATGACCAAATGGACATTCTGAAATCAACACAAACAATGGCATGACCATAGTGTCCAGATGCCGAGTCCAACGAGGTGCCCCGCTTGACAGCTCGCTCGGTCTGAGCGCGGCGACCATGAGAAAAATAGGCCCAATATGAAGCCTTCACCAGTACGTCATTTGATTTTGGGTGACAGCGGCGGAACCGTTAGGTTTAGAAAGACAATTCAACCACAGGACTGTTCCTAAGGTCCTCCTGATCTGTCCAAGCCTATCCTTGACCGTGTGACATTAACCCTTCACAGTCAAAAGAAGGTGTTTACATAAAAACAGTGTTCATTGACTTCTCTCCCCATAGGAATATATTGGCTGCTCCACTAAATACAACCTGGAGTCTATATGGGTTATGAATGTTGTATGAACCTGTCTTTGGTACCAGTCCATCAGACCACTATAAGGTCTACCTGTGTCGATTCTAAGCTTCCTGGACCAACCGGAAGTGGTCCAAATCGCCCTAAAAGTGTGTACCCATACACTGCCTGCAATTTGATGGACATAGTGCATTGAACCCTGTGTAAATCAGTCAGTTTTCATGGTAAAGACTTAAAACTCAGGATTCTCTAATGGAATAGCCCAATGAGGATGTATGTTGAGTTACAGCTTCCTGTGCCAACCGGAAGTGCCATAATTGGTGTCTCATGGGCTGTTTGGAGGGTTAAAAATATCAGATCTTTCCAAAACTTCATATATATGATTAGCACCCCCATGAACTGTAAATCAGTCATTTTTCCCATAAAAATTCAAGGAAAACTAAATTCACAGATACACAACATGGATTATCATTGGGGTGCGTAGAGACTGACAGTGCCTCCAATAGTTAAATGATATCAAATTGACTGATGGACAGTTTGCAGGTGACTCTTGTCCATAGCAATATGTTTAAGAGTGAGGTACCATCACCAAAGCGACATTCTGAAATCAACCCAAACGAGTGATGGAGAGGTACCAGTATCACTGCCCAGCCATCCCGAGGTCATCGGGCCAGTCAATTTGGCATTCCTGCAAAATTTTCAGTGACTTTGCAAAAGTAAATTAACATTTGCAAATATGTTTTAACAGTGAGGTACCATCACCAAAAGGACATTCTGAAATCAACCCAACGGCCATGGAGAGGTACCAGTATCACTGCCCAGCCATCCCGAGGTCATCGGGCCAGTCAATTGGCATTCCTGCAAAAATTTTCAGTGACTTTGCAAAAGTAAGGAACATTTGCAATATGTTTTAACAGTGAGGAACCATCAAGCGACATTCTGAAATCAACCCAAACGAGCCATGGAGAGGTACCAAAATCACTGCCCAGCCATCCTGAGGTCATCGGGCCAGTCAATTTGGCATTCCTGCATGATTTTTATGGCATGACAAATTGGTGATGGTGACTGCCCAGTTAACCATATGGCAAATGCACAGTGACTTTGCAAAAGTGAGAAAAATCACCAAATGGACATTCTGAAATCAACCCAAACGAGTGATGGAGAGGTACCAGAATCACTGCCAAGCCATCCCGACTTCATCGGGCCAGTCAATTTGGCATTCCTGCAAAAATTTTCAGTGACTTTGCAAAAGTAAGGAACATTTGCAATATGTTTTAACAGTGAGGTACCATCACCAAAAGCGACATTCTGAAATCAACCCAAACGAGCCATGGAGAGGTACCAGTATCACTGCCCAGCCATCCCGAGTCATCGGGCCAGTCAATTTGGCATTCCTGCAAAAATTTTCAGTGACTTTGCAAAAGTAAGGAACATTTGCAATATGTTTTAACAGTGAGGTACCATCACCAAAGCGACATTCTGAAATCAACCCAAACGAGCCATGGAAGGTACCAAAATCACTGCCCAGCCATCCTATGTCATCGGGCCAGTCAATTTGGCATTCCTGCATGATTTTTATAATGACAAATTGGTGATGGTGACTGCCCAGTTAACCATATGGCAAATGCACAGTGACTTTGAAGAGTGAGAAAACATGACCAAATGGACATTCTGGAATCAACCCAAACAGTGAGAAGGTACCATAATCACCAGCCAAGGGCCATCAATTGGCATTCTGCAAAATTTTCAGTGACTTTGCAAAAGTAAGGAACATTTGCAATATGTTTTAACAGTGAGTACCATGGACATTCTGAAATCAACCCAAGCTGAGCCATGGAGAGGTACCAGTATCACTGCCCAGCCATCCCATGGTCATCGAGGCCAGTCAATTGGCATTCCTGCAATGATTTTTATGGCATGACAAATTGGTGCAATGGTGACTTCCAAAAGTTAACCATATGGCAAATGCACAGTGACTTTTAAAAGTGAGAAACCATGACCAAATGGACATTCTGAAATCAACACAAACAATGGCATGACCATAGTGTCCAGACTGTCCATTGCCGAGTCCAACGAGGTGCCCCCTTGCCATCCTGAGGTCATCGGGCCACCATGAGTAGGCCCAATTGAAGCATTCACCTCGTCATTTGATTTTGGGTGACATGACGGAACCGTTAGGTTTAGAAAGACAATTCAACCACAGGACTGTTCCTAAGGTCCTCCTGATCTGTCCAAGCCTATCCTTGACCGTGTGACATTAACCCTTCACAGTCAAAAGAAGGTGTTTACATAAAAACAGTGTTCATTGACTTCTCTCCCCATAGGAATATATTGGCTGCTCCACTAAATACAACCTGGAGTCTATATGGGTTATGAATGTTGTATGAACCTGTCTTTGGTACCAGTCCATCAGACCACTATAAGGTCTACCTGTGTCGATTCTAAGCTTCCTGGACCAACCGGAAGTGGTCCAAATCGCCCTAAAAGTGTATACCCATACACTGCCTGCAATTTGATGGACATAGTGCATTGAACCCTGTGTAAATCAGTCAGTTTTCATGGTAAAGACTTAAAACTCAGGATTCTCTAATGGAATAGCCCAATGAGGATGTATGTTGAGTTACAGCTTCCTGTGCCAACCGGAAGTGCCATAATTGGTGTCTCATGGGCTGTTTGGAGGGGTTAAAAATATCAGATCTTTCCAAAACTTCATATATATGATTAGGCAACCCCCATGAACTGTAAATCAGTCATTTTTCCCATAAAAATTCAAAGGAAAACTAAATCACACAGATACACAACATGGATGGAGGGACGTATCATTGGGGTGCGTAGAGACTGACAGTGCCTCCAATAGTTAGCTTTGAAAGATATCAAATTGACTGATGGACAGTGACTTGCAGGTGACTCTTGTCCATTAGCAATATGTTTAAGCGGTGAGGTACCATCACCAAAAGCGACATTCTGAAATCAACCCAAACGAGCCATGGAGAGGTACCAGTATCACTGCCCAGCCATCCCGAGGTCATCGGGCCAGTCAATTTGGCATTCCTGCATGATTTTTATAGCATGACAAATTGGTGATGGTGACTGCCCAGTTAACCATATGGCAAATGCACAGTGACTTTGAAAGAGTGAGAAAAATCACCAAATGGACATTCTGGAATCGACCCTAACGAGTGATGGAGAGGTACCAGAATCACTGCCAAGCCATCCCGAGGTCATCGGGCCAGTCAATTTGGCATTCCTGCAAAATTTTCAGTGACTTTGCAAAAGTAAGGAACATTTGCAATATGTTTTAACAGTGAGGTACCATCACCAAAAGCGACATTCTGAAATCAACCCAAACGAGCCATGGAGAGGTACCAGTATCACTGCCCAGCCATCCCGAGGTCATCGGGCCAGTCAATTTGGCATTCCTGCAAAATTTTCAGTGACTTTGCAAAAGTAAGGAACATTTGCAATATGTTTTAACAGTGAGGTACCATCACCAAAGCGACATTCTGAAATCAACCCAAACGAGCGATGGAGAGGTACCAGTATCACTGCCCAGCCATCCCGAGGTCATCGGGCCAGTCAATTTGGCATTCCTGCATGATTTTTATGGCATGACAAATTGGTGATGGTGACTGCCCAGTTAACCATATGGCAAATGCACAGTGACTTTTAAAAGTGAGAAAACCATCACCAAATGGACATTCTGAAATCAACCCAAACGAGTGATGGAGAGGTACCAGAATCACTGCCCAGCCATCCCGATGTCATCGGGCCAGTCAATTTGGCATTCCTGCAAAAATTTTCAGTGACTTTGAAAAAGTAAGGAACATTTGCAATATGTTTTAACAGTGAGGTACCATCACCAAATGGACATTCTGAAATCAACCCAAACGAGCCATGGAGAGGTACCAGTATCACTGCCCAGCCATCCCGAGGTTCATCGGGCCAGTCAATTTGGCATTCCTGCAAAATTTTCAGTGACTTTGCAAAAGTAAGGAACATTTGCAATATGTTTTAACAGTGAGGTACCATCACCAAAAGCGACATTCTGAAATCAACCCAAACGAGCCATGGAGAGGTACCAGTATCACTGCCCAGCCATCCCGAGGTCATCGGGCCAGTCAATTTGGCATTCCTGCAAAATTTTCAGTGACTTTGCAAAAGTAAGGAACATTTGCAATATGTTTTAACAGTGAGTACCATCACCAAAGCGACATTCTGAAATCAACCCAAACGAGCGATGGAGAGGTACCAGTATCACTGCCCAGCCATCCCGAGGTCATCGGGCCAGTCAATTTGGCATTCCTGCAAAATTTTTAGCATGACAAATTGGTGATGGTGACTTTGCCCAGTTAACCATATGGCAAATGCACAGTGACTTTGAAAGAGTGAGAAAAATCACCAAATGGACATTCTGAAATCAACCCAAACGAGTGATGGAGAGGTACCAGAATCACTGCCAAGCCATCCCGAGGTCATCGGGCCAGTCAATTGGCATTCCTGCAAAAATTTTCAGTGACTTTGAAAAAAAGTAAGGAACATTTGCAATATGTTTTAACAGTGAGGTACCATCACCAAAAGCGACATTCTGAAATCAACCCAAATGGACGATGGAGAGGTACCAGTATCACTGCCCAGCCATCCCGATGTTCATCGGGCCAGTCAATTTGGCATTCCTGCATGATTTTTATGGCATGACAAATTGGTGATGGTGAATGCCCAGTTAACCATATGGCAAATGCACAGTGACTTTGCAAAAGTGAGAAAACATAAACAAATGGACATGATGAAATCAACACCACGAGTGATTGAAAGGAACAACAATCACTGCCCGGCCATCCCGAGTTCATCAGGCCAGTCAATTTTGCATTTCTGAAGGATTTTTGAGCATGTCAAATTTCTTATGACATTTGGCCCCCACAAAACATATGCCTTATGCACAAGCAAAAAAAACAAAAACATTATAATAATAAAATATGACTAAAGTATGTTGATACAGTTCTTATACGTGTGTAACTGACACAAAATTCGAAAAAATTTCGAAAAACGGTCCAGAAAGCACTTTTTTAGGGGTGTGTGAAGTTTTTTATGAAATTTAATAATTTTTGACTTTTGACTTCTGACTTCCTATGAAATCATATTGCAGATGGACAAAACACATGCAATATGCGCAAGTAAAAAAAAAAAAAAATTATGATAATAAAATATGACTAAAGTATGTTGATACAGTTCTTATACGTGTGTAACTGACACAAAATGCGAAAAAATTTCGAAAAACGGTCCAGAAAGCACTTTTTAGGGGTGTGTGAAGTTTTTATGAAATTTAAGAATTTTTGACTTTTGACTTCTGACTTCCTATGAAATCATATTGCAAATGGACAAAACATATGCAATATGCGCAAGTAAAAAATTAAAAAAATTATGTTAATAAAATTGGACAAAAGTATTTTCATACAGTTCTTATACATGTGTAATTGTCAAAAAAGCGAAAGAATTTCGAAAAACGGTCCAGAAAGCACTTTTTTAAGGGGTGATACGTTTTTTTCAAAAAATTCGTTTTTTCAAAATTTGGCTTTTGGATGTTGACTTGGAGTCAATACCAATATGAAAAACCATGGTGGAGTGCAATCGCCACCTGTTGGATTTTGAAGTGTTACAACTGGCAATACCCATATGGCAATAGCAGTAAACTTTGCATGAATCAACGCCGCTTTGGGTGGTATTGGCCAATGTGTGCATGGTTTGGCCAATGCCAATAACTTGCCATTCATTTTTGTCCACTACGGGGTGAAATCCCTTACAGAAGTAAGGGCTGTGAGGGGAGCTGCCACCTAAATCGAAATTACGGATGAAACGTGATAGAAATTAGCGAAGCCCAGAAGCGCTGCAGCTCGACGCGTGACTTAGGAACGGGCCAATCAATGACAGCCTGGACCTTAGCGGGATCCATCTTAATGCCCTCAGCGGAAATAACGGAACCGAGAAAAGGGACAGAGGCGGCATGAAAAATGCACTTCTCAGCCTTCACATAAAGACAGTTCTCCAAAAGGCGCTGGAGGACGCGTCGCACGTGCTGAACATGAATCGAGAGAGACGGTGAAAAATCAGGATATCATCCATGTGAAAACAAAAATGTTCAGCATGTCTCTCAGGACGTCGTTAACTAGTGCCTGAAAGACAGCTGGAGCGTTAACGAGGCCGAAAGGAAGAACCCGGTATTCAAGTGCCCTAACGGAGTGTTAAACGCCGTCTTCCACTCGTCCCCCTCCCTGATGCGCACGAGATGGTAGGCGTTACGAAGGTCCAATTTGGTGAAAAACCTGGCTCCCTGCAGGATCTCGAAGGCTGAAGACATAAGAGGAAGCGGATAACGATTCTTAACAGTTATGTCATTCAGCCCTCGATAATCCACGCATGGGCGCAGGGACCCGTCCTTCTTCTGAACAAAAAAACCCCGCTCCGGCGGGAGAGGAGGAAGGAGACAATGGTACCGGCGTGGAGCGAAACCGACAAATAATCCTCGAGAGCCTTACGTTCGGGAGCCGACAGAGAGTATAATCTACCCCGGGGGGAGTAGTTCCCGAGGAAGGAGATCAATACTACAGTCATACGACCGGTGTGGAGGGAGAGAAGTGGCCTTGGAACGACTGAACACCGTGCGCAGATCGTGATACTCCTCCGGCACCCTGTCAAATCGCCAGGCTCCTCCTGTGAAGTAGAGACAGAGGAAACAGGAGGGATAGCAGACATTAAACAGGTTACATGACAAGAAACATTCCAGGATAGGATAGTATTACTAGACCAATTAATAGAAGGGTTATGGCGCACTAGCCAGGGATGACCCAAACAACAGGTGTAAAAGGTGAACGAAAAATTAAAAAGAAATGGTTTAGCTATGATTACCAGAGACAGTGAGGGTTAAAGACAGCGTCTCACGCTGAATCTTGGGGAAAACTACCATCTAAAGCGAACAAGGCCGTGGGCTCCCTAACTGTCTGAGAGGAATGTCATGTTCCCGAAGCCCAGGTCACCGTCCATAAAACAGCCCTCCGCCCCCAGAGTCTATCCAGGCACTGCAGGAAGCAGATGAACCGGGCCAGCGGAGATGGACCGGAAAAGTAATGCGTGATCAGAAGGAGAGGCCTGGTAGTTGCGCTCACCCAGTAGCCCTCCTCTTACTGATGAGCTCTGGCTTTTACTGGACATGAGGTGACAAAATGACCAGCGGAGCCGCAGTAGAGACAGAGGGCGATTGGTGATTCTCCGTTCCTTCTCCTTGGCCGAGATGCGGATACCCCCAGCTGCATGGGCTCAGCATCCGAGCCGAGGCGGAGGAGGGTGGCAGTGATGCGGCAGGTGGCAGTGATGTGGAGAGGGGAGCAGCGGAGACGCGAGCTCCTTTCCTCGAGCTCGCGACGAAGATCAAACCGTCGCTCTATGCGAATGCTTCGAGAGCTATTAAGGTCCAGACTGGAAGGAACCTCCCGGGAGAGGATCCGTCCTTAACCTCAGACGAGAGACCCTCCAGAAGGCAAGCGGCAAAGCCGGCGTTCCCAGTCACTGAGGCTTAGCGAGTGCGAAAACTCAATAGAATAATCCGTTATGGATACGATTCCCCTGACATAGGGGAAGACAGGGCCCTGGAAGCCTCCTCCCCAAAAACAGAGCGGTCAAAAACCCGCTCATCTCCTCCTCAAAGTCTTGATACTGGTTATACACTCCAGCCCTGCGCCTCCCAGACTGCCGTGCCCCACTCACGCGCCCGTCCATTAAGGGAGAAATGGCGTGGCGATGCGGGCTGCGCTCCTGGATAAGTGTTGGGCTGGAGGAAGGCTACCACATCCACTGAGTGAGGGCTAGGCGGCACTCAGTGGGCTCCCCAGAGTAACACGGCGGGTTGTTGATCCCTGGGCTCCAGGAACTCGGAAGCCCTGGAAGTGGGCGGTGGATCGAGGTGGAGTTGGTGAACCTGTCTTGTGAGTCAGGAGACTTGGACGGCCAGGGTCTCAACGGCATGTCGAGCAACAGACAATTCCTCCTTGTGTCTGCCTAGCATCGCTCCCTGGATCTCGACGGCGGAGTGAAAAGGGTCCGGAGCACGCTGGGTCCATTCTTGGTCTGATTCTTCTGTTATGAACTTGAGTGAAGACCCAAAGCGGTTTTAACAGAAAACAGAGTTCTTTAATGAAAAAAACAGGAATGGCATGGAAATCCTCTTCCAGCGTTGTCAGCGGAACAAAAGAACGTTAGTATAGTGCAGGAGGCACCTGCCAGGCAGGCTCCGACAGGACAGGACAAAGGTGGAAACAAGCGAAAGAACGACAGCTTGCTTCTGGCATCAAAAAACACAAACAAGAATCAGACACTGAAAGTAGCAGGAACAGAGAAAGGAAATAGAGACCTGTCAGAGGGGAAGAGAGAACAGGTGTGAAAGAGTGAATGAGCTAGTTAGAGGAGATGTAGAACAGCTGAAGAATGAGAGACAGAGAAGGTAACTAAAAAAGCCAGCAGAGAGAGAGTGAAGAGAAAGGACAGGAACAGACATAACAAGACATGAC
>NW_027012637.1:0-7500 GCF_036934945.1 Oncorhynchus masou masou
TATATATTGTGTTATATACAGAGAGCAGCACACTGTGTATATATTGTGCTATATATTCCAGGACTGCCTGGTGTACCTGTTGAACAGAGAGCAGCACACTGTGTATATATTGTGCTATATATTCCAGGACTGCCTGGTGTACCTGTTGAACATAGAGCAGCACACTGTGTATATATTGTGCTATATATTCCAGGACTGCCTGGTGTACCTGTTGAACATAGAGCAGCACACTGTGTATATATTGTGCTATATATTCCAGGACTGCCTGGTGTACCTGTTGAACACAGAGCAGCACACTGTGTATATATTGTGCTATATATTCCAGGACTGCCTGGTGAACAGAGAGCAGCACACTGTGTATATATTGTGCTATATATTCCAGGACTGCCTGGTGTACCTGTTGAACAGAGAGCAGCACACTGTGTATATATTGTGCTATATATTCCAGGACTGCCTGGTGTACCTGTTGAACAGAGAGCAGCACACTGTGTATATATTGTGCTATATATTCCAGGACTGCCTGGTGTACCTGTTGAACACAGAGCAGCACACTGTGTATATATTGTGCTATATATTCCAGGACTGCCTGGTGTACCTGTTGAACAGAGAGCAGCACACTGTGTATATATTGTGCTATATATTCCAGGACTGCCTGGTGTACCTGTTGAACAGAGAGCAGCACACTGTGTATATATTGTGCTATATATTCCAGGACTGCCTGGTGTACCTGTTGAACAGAGAGCAGCACACTGTGTATATATTGTGCTATATATTCCAGGACTGCCTGGTGTACCTGTTGAACAGAGAGCAGCACACTGTGTATATATTGTGCTATATATTCCAGGACTGCCTGGTGTACCTGTTGAACAGAGAGCAGCACACTGTGTATATATTGTGCTATATATTCCAGGACTGCCTGGTGTACCTGTTGAACAGAGAGCAGCACACTGTGGGTCAGGAGACCCCGTCAGCCCGACCAAACATCTGCCTGTCCTCTCCTGACATCCTGCCACTCCACTGTCGCCTCCACCGGGTCCCTGCCCCCGTCGCCATGGCAGCACCCCCAACAACAACAACAACCTCTCAGCAGCCGCCGCCCGCTCACCGGGGACGACCGCTCCTGCGTTGCCGTGGAGCCCATCCCCCACGCGACGGTCCTGGTCAACTTCTCCCGGTGCGAGCAATCCACCCAGCCGCCACGGCGACCTTCTGTCGTTCGGAGCCCACTACATCTTCCTGTATAAGGACCCAGCGGGTGCCAAACCCCTCCGCCCAGACGCTGGCACGCCTCCGAACCCTGGGGCAGCTGTACGAGGCTGGGGGAGGAGGTGGAGACGGAGGGTGGGACGGAGGAGGGGACGACCTGTAAGACATGTGGCTCGTTGTTAAAGGACAGGGGGCGTTGTCCTCCCAAACCGGCCCCCCGCCAGGCGCAGTTTCAAACCACACCTGGTGAAACCCCAAGGCGGGGGCCGGGGGACAGGCGTTGTAACGACCATCTTGGCGGGACAGAACCAGAAGAGAGCGCCTACAGCTCGACTTTGAACAGGTAAATATAGGTCGTTGTAGAGGAATCAGTTAATGTTTTTATCCTGTGATGTCACTTTGGAAGTCCAGGAATAGTTGCCCCAATGTTTATTCAGTTGACTTTAACTGAAATGAATCAAACTGACCTGAATCGTTTAATTCCGTCAGGCCCACGAGGACGCCCTGGTGAGCAGGATCATGTCTCTGATCGAGCCGGGCGGAGACGACCTAAGTTAGCCCCTGCCTACCTGCTGTGTCTCTGCATACAGCACTCTGCTTCCGCCTTCCCACCAGGCTGCTTCGGCAAATTGCTGCTGAAGATCGTACGATGCATACAGACCGTCTCCTGGGTGAGAGGGAGGGGCCTAGACGGGGAGGGAGGGGTTTGGAAGGGGTAGGAGAGGGAGGGGCCTAGACGGGGAGGGAGCAGTTTGGAAGGGGTAGGAGGGGTTTACGTTGAGAGGGAGGGGTTTAGAAGGGGTGGGAGGGGTTTAGGTGTAGAGGGAGGGGTTTAGGTGTAGAGGGAGGGGTTTAGGTGTAGAGGGAGGGGTTTAGGTGGAGAGGGAGGGGTTTAGGTGTAGAGGGAGGGGTTTAGGTGTAGAGGGAGGGGTTTAGGTGTAGAGGGAGGGGGTTTAGGTGGAGAGGGAGGGGTTTAGGTGTAGAGGGAGGGGTTTAGGTGTAGAGGGAGGGGTTTAGGTGTAGAGGGAGGGGTTTAGGTGTGGAGGGAGGGGTTTAGGTGGAGAGGGAGGGGTTTTAGGTGTAGAGGGAGAGGGGTTTAGGTGTGGAGGGAGGGGGTTTAGGTGGAGAGGGAGGGGTTTAGGTGTAGAGGGGCATGTTATTACTTGTCCTGAGAAACAATAGACCAACTTTCATTAAGAAGTGATGGAAGCTGCTGACTCGGATCTGTTCACCTCAGACAAAAAGAACACATCCTTTGACTCAGTTGGTTGATTTGTTTCAGTAGTGCCCAGAGCACGCAGGACCTCCTGCCAGCGAACGATAATCTACAGCCTGGACGGAATTATGACTCTACAAGCCTCTCGTTCACCACAGGGGGCTTATAGGAGCTGTTATGACCGAGAGGTCACACACAAGATGTGCTCCAAACATTGTGCGTTTGTGATTGCAAGGCTCACGAATACGATTATTTATTGATACTTTTGAAACGAAGTCTCGTTGTGAACGACTCTTGGCGGAATGCTTGACTGCCGTGTGATTAGGACATTCGCGAACTGCGGTATTAAATTATTATTTATTCAAACAAGTCAGTTATGAACAAATAGTTATTTACAATGACGACCTACCACGGCCAAACCCGGACGATACTGGGCCAATTGTGCGCCGCCCTATGGCACACCCAATCACGGCCGGCTGTGATACAGCCGGAATTGAACCAGGGACTGTAGTGATGCCTCTTGCACTGAGATGCAGTGCCTTAGACCACCGCTGCACTCGGGAGACAAACGATTTGAGTTTGAGTGTGTCGAGCAGATATGTTTTGGTTCAACACAAAAGCTGTGTCCATCATAACATTCAATAATCAATTAATTGTCATTTTTTGTGCCATGCGATCAATGATCAGTTGTAAACATCTTTTTCTTCTCTATGCAGCAGGATGTATTTCCCCTCATGACAGACTGTTGGTGGTCGGAGCACGTCTCTGAGTCTCTGAGTCTCTGAGTCTCTGGATTCTCTGGATTCTCTGAGTCTCTGGAGTCTCTGGAGTCTCTGAGTCTCTGGATTCTCTGGATTCTCTGAGTCTCTTGAGTCTGAATCTCTGGAGTCTCTGAGTCTCTGAGTCTCTGAGTCTGGAGTCTGGAGTCTCTGAGTCTCTTGAGTCTGAATCTCTGGAGTCTCTGAGTCCCGAGTCTCTGAGTCTGGAGTCTGGAGTCTCTGAGTCTCTGGAGTCTCTGGAGTCTCTGAGTCTCTGAGTCTTTGGAGTCTGAATCTCTGGAGTCTCTGAGTCTCTGAGTCTCTGGAGTCTGAATCTCTGGAGCCTCTGGAGTCTCTGAGTCTCTGGAGTCTGAATCTCTGGAGCCTCTGGAGTCTCTGAGTCTCTGGAGTCTGAATCTCTGGAGCCTCTGGAATCTCTGGAGTCTCTGAGTCTGGAGTCTCTGAGTCTCTGGAGTCTGAATCTCTGGAGTCTCTGAGTCTCTGAGTCTCTGAGTCTGGAGTCTGGAGTCTCTGAGTCTCTGAGCTGGAGGACGTATTAATCCTGCTGCTGAAGAATTCCTTGCTGCCGTCAGGTCAAACAAACGACTAAAATGAGCGAGCCACTCGGGAAAAGCGAATCGTGCCTCTGTGGAGTCGGGAAAAACGAATCATGACTGGAGTCGGTAAAATGATTCATGACTCTGGAGTCGGTAAAATGAATCATGACTCTGGAGGTCGGTAAAACGAATCATTCGTTTAAAAGAGTAGTTCTCAAAGCTCTAGTCGTTGACGAAGTGCACGTCACCAATAATAAGGCCTTTGTTTTAAGATCATTATTCTGGTTGACTTGCTGAGGGGAATGTAGCAGATCACAGGATCTGAATGGTTTCAACTCTGATGTACTTGTGCTATAACTTCTTATCCACATGATGGGATAGACAGAGGTTAGGGTTCAGGGGTTAGACAGAGGAGAGGAGAGGTTAGGGTTCAGGGGTTAGACAGAGGTTAGGGTTCAGGGGTTAGACAGAGTAGAGGTTAGGGTTCAGGGGTTAGACAGAGTAGAGGTTAGGGTTCAGGGGATAGACAGAGTAGAGTAGAGGTTAGGGTTCAGGGGTTAGACAGAGGAGAGGTTAGGGTTCAGGGGATAGACAGAGTAGAGGTTAGGGTTCAGGGGATAGACAGAGGAGAGGGTTCAGGGGTTAGACAGAGGTTAGGGTTCAGGGTTTAGACAGAGGAGAGGTTAGGGTTCAGGGGATAGACAGAGTAGAGGTTAGGGTTCAGGGGTTAGACAGAGTAGAGGTTAGGGTTCAGGGGATAGACAGAGTAGAGTAGAGGTTAGGGTTCAGGGGTTAGACAGAGTAGAGGTTAGGGTTCAGGGGGATAGACAGAGTAGAGGTTAGGGTTCAGGGGTTAGACAGAGTAGAGGTTAGGGTTCAGGGGATAGACAGAGGAGAGGGTTCAGGGGTTAGACAGGAGGTTAGGGTTCAGGGTTTAGACAGAGGAGAGGTTAGGGTTCAGGGGATAGACAGAGTAGAGGTTAGGGTTCAGGGGTTAGACAGAGTAGAGGTTAGGGTTCAGGGGATAGACAGAGTAGAGGTTAGGGTTCAGGGGTTAGACAGAGTAGAGGTTAGGGTTCAGGGGATAGACAGAGTAGAGGTTAGGGTTCAGGGGTTAGACAGAGTAGAGGTTAGGGTTCAGGGGATAGACAGAGTAGAGTAGAGGTTAGGGTTCAGGGGTTAGACAGAGTAGAGTAGAGGTTAGGGTTCAGGGGTTAGACAGAGTAGAGGTTAGGGTTCAGGGTTTAGACAGAGGAGAGTAAAGGTTAGGGTTCAGGGGTTAGACAGAGGAGAGTAGAGGTTAGGGTTCAGGGGTTAGACAGAGTAGAGTAGAGGTTAGGGTTCAGGGTTTAGACAGAGGAGAGGTTAGGGTTCAGGGGATAGACAGAGTAGAGTAGAGGTTAGGGTTCAGGGGTTAGACAGAGTAGAGGTTAGGGTTCAGGGGATAGACAGAGTAGAGTAGAGGTTAGGGTTCAGGGTTTAGACAGAGGAGAGGTTAGGGTTCAGGGTTAGACAGAGTAGAGGTTAGGGTTCAGGGGTTAGACAGAGTAGAGTAGAGGTTAGGGTTCAGGGGTTAGACAGAGGAGAGGTTAGGGTTCAGGGGTTAGACAGAGTAGAGGTTAGGGTTCAGGGGTTAGACAGAGTAGAGGTTAGGGTTCAGGGTTTAGACAGAGGAGAGTAGAGGTTAGGGTTCAGGGGTTAGACAGAGTAGAGGTTAGGGTTCAGGGTTTAGACAGAGGAGAGTAGAGGTTAGGGTTCAGGGGTTAGACAGAGTAGAGGTTAGGGTTCAGGGTTTAGACAGAGGAGAGTAGAGGTTAGGGTTCAGGGTTAGACAGAGTAGAGTAGAGGTTAGGGTTCAGGGCTTAGACAGAGTAAAATAGAGGTTAGAGTTCAGGGTTCAGGTGTTAGACAGAGTAGAGTAGGGGTTAGGTTAGTCAGAGAGAGGGTTAGGGTTCAGGGGTTAGACAGAGAGAGGGTTAGGGTTCAGGGGTTAAACAGAGAGAGGGTTAGGGTTCAGGGGTTAGACAGAGAGAGGGTGTGTTATAGTCACCTACAGTGTCTCTGAGCTAACAACAGTCTTCTCTCCTGTGTTATAGTCACCTACAGTGTTAGTGAGCTAGCAGCTAGCATCAGCCTTCTCTCCTGTGTTATAGTCACCTACAGTGTTAGTGAGCTAGCAGCTAGCAGCTAGCAACATCCTTCTCTCCTGTGTTATAGTCACCTACAGTGTTAGTGAGCTAGCAGCTAGCAGCCGGCTTCTCTCCTGTGTTATAGTCACCTACAGTGTTAGTGAGCTAGCAGCTAGCAGCATCCTTCTCTCCTGTGTTATAGTCACCTACAGTGTTAGTGAGCTAGCAGCATCCTTCTCTCCTGTGTTATAGTCACCTACAGTGTTAGTGAGCTAGCAGCTAGCAGCTAGCAACAGCCTTCTCTCCTGTGTTATAGTCACCTACAGTGTTAGTGAGCTAGCAGCTAGCAGCAGGCTTCTCTCCTGTGTTATAGTCACCTACAGTGTTAGTGAGCTAGCAGCTAGCAGCATCCTTCTCTCCTGTGTTATAGTCACCTACAGTGTTAGTGAGCTAGCAGCTAGCAGCAGGCTTCTCTCCTGTGTTATAGTCACCTACAGTGTTAGTGAGCTAGCAGCTAGCAGCAGGCTTCTCTCCTGTGTTATAGTCACCTACAGTGTTAGTGAGCTAGCAGCTAGCAGCAGCCTTCTCTCCAGTGTTATAGTCACCTACAGTGTTAGTGAGCTAGCAGCTAGCATCAGTCATCTCTCCTGTGTTATAGTCACCTACAGTGTTAGTGAGCTAGCAGCTAGCAGCTAGCAGCATCCTTCTCTCCTGTGTTATAGTCACCTACAGTGTTAGTGAGCTAGCAGCTAGCATCAGTCATCTCTCCTGTGTTATAGTCACCTACAGTGTTAGTGAGCTAGCAGCTAGCAGCATCCTTCTCTCCTGTGTTATAGTCACCTACAGTGTTAGTGAGCTAGCAGCTAGCAGCAGGCTTCTCTCCTGTGTTATAGTCACCTACAGTGTTAGTGAGCTAGCAGCTAGCAGCAGCCTTCTCTCCTGTGTTATAGTCACCTACAGTGTTAGTGAGCTAGCAGCTAGCAGCAGGCTTCTCTCCTGTGTTATAGTCACCTACAGTGTTAGTGAGCTAGCAGCAGGCTTCTCTCCTGTGTTATAGTCACCTACAGTGTTAGTGAGCTAGCAGCTAGCAACAACCTTCTCTCCTGTGTTATAGTCACCTACAGTGTTAGTGAGCTAGCAGCTAGCAACAGCCTTGTCTCCAGTGTTATAGTCACCTACAGTGTTAGTGAGCTAGCAGCTAGCATCAGTCATCTCTCCTGTGTTATAGTCACCTACAGTGTTAGTGAGCTAGCAGCTAGCAGCTAGCAGCATCCTTCTCTCCTGTGTTATAGTCACCTACAGTGTTAGTGAGCTAGCAGCTAGCAACAGCCTTCTCTCCGGTGTTATAGTCACCTACAGTGTTAGTGAGCTAGCAGCTAGCAACAACCTTCTCTCCTGTGTTATAGTCACCTACAGTGTTCGTGAGCTAGCAGCTAGCAGCAGCCTTCTCTCCAGTGGTATAGTCACCTACAGTGTTAGTGAGCTAGCAGCGAGGCTTCTCTCCTGTGTTATAGTCACCTACAGTGTTAGTGAGCTAGCAGCTAGCAACAGCCTTCTCTCCAGTGTTATAGTCACCTACAGTGTTAGTGAGCTAGCAGCTAGCAGCAGGCTTCTCTCCTGTGTTATAGTCACCT
>NW_027012637.1:12500-15000 GCF_036934945.1 Oncorhynchus masou masou
CACTTTTCCTCAGTTTTTTCAGTGTCAGAAAGTTCTGGAAACTCTCCTTGATTACATTACATGAACTGTGTGTATGTCTGTGACACAAAATCTTGTTTAATTCAATTTAAATTCAAGCTGCAACGCAACAAAATGTGAATAAGTCAGAGTTTGAATACTTTCTGAAAGTTTATATATTGTTTATACATATATTTATATTCAGGTTCCAAGGAGTCGTTGCTATCGGCGACCATCTCAGCCAATGAGGAGGCTATGACCATCCTGGAGGAAGTGATCATGTACACCTTCCAGCAATGTGTCTACTACATCACCAAGGTAACTGTTACTCTGCATACTAAATCATCAAGGTAAACGTTACGCACCACATCACCAAGGCAACCTTTACACTCAGAGGGGTGAGCCAGAGAGGAGAGGGGGGGGGGGGAGGGAGAGAGAGAGAGAGAGAGAGAGAGAGAGAGAGGGTGGAGAGAAGAGAGGGGTGAGACAGAGAGAGGAGACTGAGGAGAGAGAGAGAGGGGTGAGAGACCACTGAGAATAGAGAGGATGTCTGTCTAGAGACACTGAGGAGAGAGAGTCATGTCTGTCTAGCTCACCACTGAGAATAGAGGTCATGTGTGTCTGGAGCTCACCACTGAGGTTAGTCAGGAAAGATTATGTCTCTCTCACAATCCATTCCACTGAGATAGAGGTCATGTCTGTCTAGCTCACCACTGAGCTCATGTCTGTCTAGCTCACCACTGGGATAGAGGTCATGTCTGTCTAGCTCACCACTGAGGATAGAGGTCATGTCTGTCTACCTCTCCACTGAGGATAGAGGTCATGTCTGTCTAGCTCACCACTGAGGATAGAGGTCATGTCTGTCTAGCTCCCACTGGAATAGAGGTCATGTCTGTCTAGCTCACCACTGAGGATAGAGGTCATGTCTGTCTAGCTCACCACTGAGGATAGAGGTCATGTCTGTCTAGCTCACCACTGAGGATAGAGGTCATGTCTGTCTAGCTCACCACTGAGGATAGAGGTCATGTCTGTCTGGCTCACCACTGAGGATAGAGGTCATGTCTGTCTAGCTCACCACTGAGGATAGAGGTCATGTCTGTCTAGCTCACCACTGAGGATAGAGGTCATGTCTGTCTAGCTCACCACTGAGGATAGAGGTCATGTCTGTCTAGCTCACCACTGAGGATGAAGGTCATGTCTGTCTAGCTCACCACTGAGGATAGAGGTCATGTCTGTCTACCTCACCACTGAGAATAGAGGTCATGTCTGTCTAGCTCACCACTGAGGATAGAGTCATGTCTGTCTAGCTCTACTGAGGATGAGGTCATGTCTGTCCTAGCTCACCACTGAGGATAGAGGTCATGTCTGTCTACCTCACCACTGAGGAATAGAGGTCATGTCTGTCTAGCTCACCACTGAGGATAGAGGTCATGTCTGTCTACTCACCACTGAGGACAGAGGTCCTGTCTGTCTAGCTCACCACCCTGAATAGTCCATGTCATCTGGCTCATACACTGAGGATAGAGGTCATGTCTGTCTAGCTCACCACTGAGGATGGAGGTCATGTCTGTCTGCCTCACCACTGAGGGATAGAGGTCATGTCTGTCTACCTCACCTCACCACTGAGGATAGGGTCATGTCTGTCTACCTCACCATGAGGATGGGAGTCATGTCTGTCTACCTGCTGAGGATCAGATGTATCTGTCTACCTCACCACTGGGGATGAGGAGCCATGTCTGTCTACCTCACCACTGAGGATAGAGGTCATGTCTGTCTAGCTCACCACTGAGGATAGAGGTCATGTCTGTCTAGCTCACCACTGAGGATAGAGGTCATGTCTGTCTAGCTCACCACTGAGGATAGAGGTCATGTCTGTCTAGCTCACCACTGAGGATAGAGGTCATGTCTGTCTAGCTCACCACTGAGGATAGAGGTCATGTCTGTCTAGCTCACCACTGAGGATAGAGGTCATGTCTGTCTAGCTCACCACTGAGGATAGAGGTCATGTCTGTCTAGCTCACCACTGAGGATAGAGGTCATGTCTGTCTAGCTCACCACTGAGGATAGAGGTCATGTCTGTCTAGCTCACCACTGAGGATAGAGGTCATGTCTGTCTACCTCACCACTGAGGATAGAGGTCATGTCTGTCTAGCTCACCACTGAGGATAGAGGTCATGTCTGTCTAGCTCACCTCACCACTGAGGATAGAGGTCATGTCTGTCTACCTCACCACTGAGGATAGAGGTCATGTCTGTCTAGCTCACCACTGAGGATAGAGGTCATGTCTGTCTAGCTCACCACTGAGGATAGAGGTCATGTCTGTCTACCTCACCACTGAGGATAGAGGTCATGTCTGTCTAGCTCACCACTGAGGATAGAGGTCATGTCTGTCTAGCTCACCACTGAGGATAGAGGTCATGTCTGTCTAGCTCACCACTGAGGATAGAGGTCATGTCTGTCTAGCTCACCACTGAGGATAGAGGTCATGTCTGTCTACCTCACC
>NW_027012638.1:0-18738 GCF_036934945.1 Oncorhynchus masou masou
CCAATGGTAACTACTCAGCCTCAATGTGGATAACCCCCATGGTAACTACTCAGCCTCAATGTGGATAACCCCCAGTGGTAACTACTCAGCCTCAATGTGGATTACCCCTAGTGGTAACTACTGAGCCTCAACGTGGATAACCACCAGTGGTAACTACTCAGCCTCAACGTGGATAACCCCCAGTGGTAACTACTGAGCGTGGATAACCCCCAGTGGTAACTACTCACCATCAACGTGGATAACCCCTAGTGGTAACTACTCAGCCTCAATGTGGATAACCCCCAGTGGTAACTACTGAGCCTTAATGTGGATAACCCCCAGTGGTAACTACTGAGCGTGGATAACCCCCAGTGGTAACTACTCACCATCAACGTGGATAACCCCCAGTGGTAACTACTGAGCCTCAACGTGGATAACCCCCAGTGGTAACTACTCAGCCTCAACGTGGATAACCCCCAGTGGTAACTACTAAGCCTCAACGTGGATAACCCCTAGTGGTAACTACTCAGCCTCAACGTGGATAACCCCCAGTGGTAACTACTCACCATCAACGTGGATAACCCCTAGTGGTAACTACTGAGCCTCAACGTGGATAACCCCCAGTGGTAACTACTCACCATCAACGTGGATAACCCCTAGTGGTAACTACTCAGCCTCAACGTGGATAACCCCCAGTGGTAACTACTCACCATCAACGTGGATAACCCCTAGTGGTAACTACTGAGCCTCAACGTGGATAATATAATAATAATAATATAATATCATTCTATGTGTGTGTGTGTGTGTGTGTGTGTGTGTGTGTGTGTGTGTGTGTGTGTGTGTGTGTGTGTGTGTGTATTTTTCACTGTACAGCATAATGTAGCTGTGCTTAACTTGCCTGAAAGTAGCTTTGCTAAACTGTTGTTATATCCGTTCAACAATACCCAACAATGACACAAGTCATTGTCCCTCATGTAGACCAACCAGTCAGGCCCAATAGTTATTATTATTATCAATAAAATACATGCCACTATGAATCTAGTCAAATCTACTTGAAGTAATCACAATCTACCAGTAGAGGGAGACAGACAGTTTTGGTCATTGTGGTGTTCCTTTTCCCCTCTGTCAACATCTTGTATTCTCTTATATTGTCCTTATGGTGTTGTTTCCAGAACCTCACTGACCATGAGAAAGCAAACACTCCTGGAGTCATATCACCATTTTATTATTGAGTATATAATCCAGACTCTTTCTCTATTTTTCTCTCCCTTTTCCCTCTCTCCCTTTCTCACCTCTCCCCCTCTTCCCTCTATCCCTTTCCCCCCTCTACCTCTCCCCCCTCTGCCCCTCCTGTTCTCTTCCCTCTATCCCTTTCCCCCTCTTTCCTCTTCCCTCTATCCCTTTCCCCCTATATCCCCCTCCCTCTCTGTTCTCTACCCTCTATCCCTTCCCCCCTCCCTCTCCTGTTCTCTACCCTCTATCCCTTCCCCCTCCCTCTCCTGTTCTCTTCCCTCTATCCCTTTCCCCCTCCCTCTCCTGTTCTCTTCCCTCTGTCCCTTTCCCCCTCTATCCCCCCTCCCTCTCCTGTTCTCTTCCCTCTATCCCTTCCCCCTTCTCCCCCTCCCTCCTCTCCCTCTCCTGTTCTCTTCCCTCTCTCTCTCGTTCTACTCAAACTGATCCCTGCAATCCTTCCATATGAGACTCTCGTTTGCATAATCTGAGTTAGCCTAATCTGTTTCGTCCCCCAGCGACCAGCTGCCTCTCATTGGCCACTTATCAGTGAGGAACGCTCTCTATGAAACAGAACCACTATTCTGACATCACAACACTGAGCAGGTACATGGATCACACACACCCATATTACACACTATTACACCCACACCAATAGATGTACACAGCATTCCACCCACTCACAACCAGTGGAGATAAGATACTGCATTCTAAATTCCATTTGACTAAAGCAAATTTGCGACTTCAGGACACAGTGACACAAATTGACATACTATAACTAAACCTTCACTTTGCATGCCTTTGGGTCACCCTTCACTCACACCAATAATTCACTGGGAAATGTTAAGCAGTGTTACTGCTAATGTACATAATCACTGGCCTTTTGAAGGGCCCTCTAAGTCCAACACTGACAGACAGAGTGACATCTCCACATATTCTTAGGAAGTGCAAAAGAAACACATCCATAATTAAAAAGAGGCCGACACAAATTCAATGACTCAGAAAAGCAGACCCACACACACCATCGCACTAAATCTTACGCTAATGTCATGACACAGTCCGTGTGAAATGCATTAGAGTGCCGTTGTCTGCTCATCCCCACGGACTAGAAGAGTCTGCTATCAACACACAGAAAAAAACACTGTAGTAGATAGTCAACTGAGGCTGCCGTCACAGGATGTCTTGGTTAATAGGCACTCTCACACCCTGCAATACTCTGTATGAGCGTTGGTGAGAGAAGGAATGTTCGAGGGGATGGGAGGGAGGGAAGGAAAGGAGGATGAGAGCAAAACGAGGGATGTGCAAGGGTTGGGTTGAGAGTGAGGAGAAAGATTATGAATCAGAGTGGGTGGGAGAAAAGAACGAAGAAGTGATAAAACCAGAAAGAAATGTGGAATGAGGAGGAGGGGGGAGCAAAAACAGAGAGGGAGGAGTGGAATTGGGGACAAGAAGGAGAGGATGACAGAAAGAGAGAGCGGGAGAGAGAGAGAAAGAGAGAGGGAGACAGGAGGAGACAGGAGGAGACAGAGCGAGATATGGAGAGAGAGCTAGAGAGAGAGCGGGAGAGAGAGAGAGACAGAAGGAGATGTGGAGAGAGATATGACAGAGAAAGGAAGACGAGAAAGGGTTTGGGAGACAGGAAGGCAGGAAAAGACAGGAAGGGACAGAAAAATGAGCAAGGGAGAGAGGGAGAGTGGCAGGAAGCGAGAAGAGGAAGACAACATTGCTGCAGGGAGCCCGAGTAAGGGATGGAAGGATGGGGGCGGAGGAGAAGCAATGACACATTCACCAGAGAGAAAAAGCCATCAAAAGCTTCTGTCGGAGCTGGCTGTCATCAGCCCCATGTCACTAAGACCCTGTCAGACTGTTACAGAGAAGAGACACACACACACACTGTCACAGAGATAACATGCATCAGAACACATCAGAGTTGGAAAGACCCAGATAGGATAACACACCTCCGTAGCACAGCTCTAATAAGGTCAAGCTAGGATACTAAATTTAACAAGGAACTATAACTGTCATCTGACGTTACCACTGGCCCTACACTCTTAGAAAAAAGGTGCTATCTAAAAGGGTTCTTCAGCTGCCCCAATAGGAGAATCCTTTGAAGAACTCATTTTGGTTCCTTTTTTATATATACAGTTCAATTCAGAAGTTGACATACACTTAGGTTGGAGTCATTAAAACTCGTTTTCAACCACTCCACAAATTTCTTGTTAATTAACAAACTATTGTTTTGGCAAGTTGCTTAGGACACAGACAGATTATTTCACTTATAATTCACTGTATCACAATTCCAGAGGGTCAGAAGTTTACATACGTTAAGTTGACTGTGCCTTTAAACGGCTTGGAAAATTCCAGAAAATTATGTCATGGCTTTAGAAGCTTCTGATAGGCTCATTGACATCATTTGAGTCAATTGGAGGTGTACCTGTGGATGTATTTCAAGGCCTACCTTCAAACTCAGTGCCTCTTTGCTTGACATCATGGGAGAATCAAAAGAAATCAGCTAAGACCTCCACAAGTCTGGTTCATCCTTGGGAGCAAATTCCCAATGCCTGAAGGTACCACATTTATCTGTGCAATCAACAGTACGCAAGTATAAACACAAAGGGACCACGCAGCCGTCATACCGCTCAGGAAGGAGACGCGTTCTGTCTCCTAGAGATGAACGTACTCTGGTGCGAAAAGTGCAAATCAATCCCAGAACAACAGCAAAGGACCTTGTGAAGATGATGGAGGAAACAAGTACAAAGGTATCTATATCCATATTAAAATGAGTATTATATCGACATAACCTGAAAGGTCACTCAGCAAGGAAGAAGCCACTGCTCCAAAACCGCCATAAAAAAGCCAGACTAAGGTTTGCAACTGCACATGGGGACAAAGATCGTACTTTTTGGAGAAATGTCCTCTGGTCTGACGAAACAAAAATAGAACTGTTTGACCATAATGACCATCGTTATGTTTGGAGGAAAAAGGAGGAGGCGTGCAAGCCGAAGCACGGGGGTGGCAGCATCATGTTGTGGGGGTGCTTTGCTGCAGGAGGGACCGGTGCACTTCACAAAATAGATGACATCATGAGGAAAGAAAATGATGTGGATATATTGAAGCAACATCTCAAGACATCAGTCAGGAAGTTAAAGCTTGGTCGCAAATGGGTCTTCCAAATGGACAATGACCCCAAGCATACTTCCAAAGTTGTGGCAAAATGGCTTAAGGACAACGAAGTCAAGGTATTGGAGTGGCCATCACAAAGCCCTGACCTCAATCCTATAGAAGATGTGTGGGCAGAACTGAAAAAGTGTGTGCAACAAGGAGGCATAAAAACCTGACTCAGTTACATCTGCTCTGTCAGGAGGAATGGGCCAAAATTCACCCAACTTATTGTGGGAAGGCTCGCCGAAACTTTTGACCCAAGTTAAACAATGTAAAGGCAATGCTACCAAATACTAATTGAGTGTATGTAAACTTCTGACCCACTGGGAATGTGATGAAAGAAATAAACACTAAAATAAATAATTATGTCTACTATTATTCTGACATTTCACATTCTTAAAAAAGTGGTGATCCTAACGGACCTAAAACAGGGTATTTTTATTAATGTCAGGAATTGTGAAATGTCAGTAATTATTAAATGTCAGGAATTGTGAAAAACTGAGTTTAAATGAATTTGGCTAAGGTGTATGCAAACTTCCGACTTCAACTGTATATGCTGTATATGAAATACATTTTTTAAAGGAGAACCCTTTTTGGTTCCAGGTAGAACCCTTTCCACAAAGGGTTCTTCATGGAACCCAAAATAATTTGACCTGGAACCAAAAAAGGTTCTACCTGGAACCTTTTTTTCTAAAAGTGTAGCATACATCGTTGATATGACAAGATAGATATGTAAGGAACAAGACAGATATTCAAAATGTTTGTTTTTGTCCATCATCAATCTACACACAATACCCCATAATGACAAAGCAAAAACAGGTTTGTAGAAATGTTTGAAAATGCATAAGTTAAATCAACTGAAATATCACATTTACATCTCTATCTGTCTTGTTCCTTCCTTAAAGCTGTAACGTAACAAAATGTGGAAAGCGTCAAGGGGTCCGAATAGTTTCTGAATGCACTGTATGTAAGAAACAAGACAGATATGGAAGGAACGAGACATATGGAAGGAACGAGACATATGGAAGGAACGAGACAGATATGGAAGGAACGACACATATGGAAGGAACGAGACATATGGAAGGAACGAGACATATGGAAGGAACGAGACAGATATGGAAGGAACGAGACAGATATGGAAGGAACGAGACAGATATGGAAGGAACGAGACAGATATGGAAGGAACGAGACAGATATGGAAGGAACGAGACAGATATGGAAGGAACGAGACAGATATGGAAGGAACGAGACAAATATGGAAGGAACGAGACAGATATGGAAGGAACGAGACGGATATGGAAGGAACGAGACGGATATGGAAGGAGACAGAGACGGATATGGAAGGAACGAGACAGATATGGAAGGAACGAGACGGATATGGAAGGAACGAGACGGATATGGAAGGAACGAGACGGATATGGAAGGAACGAGACGGATATGGAAGGAACGAGACGGATATGGAAGGAACGAGACGGATATGGAAGGAACGAGACAGATATGGAAGGAACGAGACAGATATGGAAGGAACGAGACAGATATGGAAGGAACGAGACAGATATGGAAGGAACGAGACATATGGAAGGAACGAGACATATGGAAGGAACGAGACAGATATGGAAGGAACGAGACAGATATGGAAGGAACGAGACAGTTAATGCAATGCAAACTATATTTAATAATTTATATTTAATGTCTTCATTATGTCAATATTTCATGATATAAAACATGATATGTTATCTAATGTGATTTAGATTACAATATGGAAATAACCCATGGAAAAATAATCAAAAGAGCAATATGCAAAATTGTGCAAATTTGCAATAAGCATGGATAACTTTGGAACCACCAATCTCATAACATCTCATTGACCCCCAAAACTGATATATTGTGTTGCCATGCCAACCGTGCTTCCAAGGAACAGGCAAGATGGAAGAGAGTGTGTGAGCAGAGTGACAAATACCTTGTGTATGTTTCCCTCCACTGATGTCTGCACATACACTTATGTACACACACACGCACACACACACGCACACGCACCACTCCTCTCACATCAAGCAAACACATGCACATAGACATTACCTTACACTAGAGCATGTATAGATCCTCTATGTCCTGATGACACTACCCTTCTCTCTAGAGTTATCACCCACACAATACCTCAGGTGTTATCTCTCTCTCACCACACATTACCTCAGGTGTTACCTCTCTCTCACCCACATTACCTCAGGTGTTACCTCTCTCATAGACATTACCTCAAGTGTTAACTCTCTCTCTCATCCACACACATTACCTCCAGGTGTTACCTCTCTCTCACCCACACAATACCTCAGGTGTTATCTCTCTCTCACCCACACATTACCTCAGGTGTTACCTCTCTCTCATCCACACATTACCTCAGGTGTTACCTCTCTCACCCCCACACATTACCTCAGGTGTTACCTCTCTCTCTCATCCACACATTACCTCAGGTGTTACCTCTCACTCACACACACAATACCTCAGGTGTTATCTCTCACCCACACATTACCTCAGGTGTTATCTCTCTCTCACCCACACATTACCTCAGGTGTTTACCTCTCTCTCATCCACCACATTACCTCAGGTGTTACCTCTCTCACCCACACATTACCTCAGGTGTTACCTCTCTCTCTCATCCACACATTACCTCAGGTGTTACCTCTCTCATCCACACATTACCTCAGGTGTTACCTCTCTCTCTCATCCACACATTACCTCAGGTGTTACCTCTCTCTCACCCACACATTACTCAGGTGTTATCTCTCTCTCACCCACACATTACCTCAGGTGTTACCGCTCCTCTCACCCACACATTACCTCAGGTGTTACCTCTCTCTCTCACCACACACATTACCTCAGGTATTACCTCTCTCTCACCCCACATTACCTCAGGTGTTACTCTCTCTCTCTCTCTCTCTCTCTCACACCCACACATTACCTCAGGTGTTACCTCTCTCTCTCTCACCCACACATTACCTCAGGCGTTACCTCTCTCACCCACAGATTACCTCAGGTGTTACTCTCTCTCTCTCTCACACACATCCACTGCACTCTCTCCTCTCTCTCTCTCTCTCTCACCCACACAAATTATCTCAGGTGTTACCTCTCTCTCTCACCCACACATTACCTCAGGTGTTACCTCTCTCTCTCTCTCTCTCTCTCTCTCTCTCTCACCCACACACATTACCTCAGGTGTTACCTCTCTCACTCACACATTACCTCAGGTGTTACCTCTCTCATAGACATTACCTCAAGTGTTAACTCACTTCTTCTCTCTCTCTCTCTCTCTCTCTCTCTCTCTCTCTCTCTCTCTCTCTCTCTCTTCCAGTTCACCTCAGGTGTTACTCTCTCTCTCTCACCCTCACATTACCTCAGGTGTTACCTCTTCCTACCCACACATTACCTCAGGTGTTACCTCTCTCACCCACACATTACCTCAGGTGTTACCTCTCTCACCCACACATTACCTCCAGGTGTTACCTCTCTCATAGACATTACCTCAAGTGTTAACTCTCTCTCTCACCCATGCATTCCTCAGGTGTTACCTCTCTCTCTCTCTCTCTCTCACACACACATTACCTCAGGTGTTACCTTTCTTTCTCATACATTACCTCAGGTGTTACCTCTCTCTCTCTCACACACATTACCTCAGGTGTTACCTTTCTTTCTCATACATTACCTCAGGTGTTACCTCTCTCTCTCACACACACATTACTACAGGTGTTACCTCTCTCTCTCACACACACATTACTACAGGTGTTACCTCTCTCTCTCACACACACATTACCTCAGGTGTTACCTTTCTTTCTCATACATTACTTCAGGTGTTACCTCTCTCTCTCACACACATTACCTCAGGTGTTACCTCTCGCTCACACACACATTATCCCAGTTGTTACCTCTCTCTCTCACACACACACACATTCCAACTGATGCTTCCAGTGAATATAGCTATGATAATAATATAATATTATTATTATTATTATTATTATGTGTGTATGACATTGTATTGGTTGCATGTGTTGTTGATAGATGTAGGTTGTGTTGTTTTCATAAATGTGTGTATGTGATGCTAGCATCCTTTTAAGTTGTGTGTGTTTGTGTGTGTGTGTGTGTGTGTGTGTGTGTGTGTGTGTGTGTGTGTGTGTGTGTGTGTGTGTGTGTGTGTGTGTGTGTGTGTGTGTGTGTGTATGTGTGTGGTGCACCTGTGTGTGTCCGTGTGTCTCACCTCTGATGGCCTCCTCCCTCCCCCTTGGTCCTCTCCCCCATGGTTAACGTGCCCACCACAGCGCTATGTTGCCAGAGGTCTGTAATGTGTCTGACAGTTAGCCTCTACACTGCCTCCCTCACTCCCTCCTCTCTGTCCCCTCTTTCCACTCATCCTGTCATCTGACTCTGAATGGTTTAACTCAACGACGCCCCGGCTATCTTTCTTTCTGTTCTTTACTCTCTCGATCTGTGGAGCCTCAAGTTCCTCTCCCTCTGCTTCTCTCTCCTCTCCCCACTTCTCTCCTATCTCCCCCTCCTTCCTCTGTCACCTTCTCTCTCCCTATCTCTGTCTATCTCTCACATCTCTCCCTTCTCTCCCTCTCCTCTTCTCTCCCTCTCCTCTTCTCCCTCCCTCTCCTCCCCTCCCCTCTCCTCCTTCCTCTTTCTCTCCTCATTATCTCTCTCTATATCTCCTATATCTCTCCTCATTCTCTCTCTATCGCCCTATATCTCCCTTCGCCTTTCTCTGACCCCCCTCTCTCCCTCTCTCCTCTCTCACTATCTCTCCACAACCTCCTTCTCTCTCCTTCTCCCCTTCTTTCCCTCATTCCTCTACCCTCTCTCCCTGTCTCCTCCCTCTCCTCTCTCTCCTTGCTCTCCTTCTCTCTCCTACTCTCTCCCCCATCTCCTTTCCTCTCTCCTCCCTCTCTCCTTCCTCTCTCTTTCCTCTTCCCTCTCTCCCTTCCTTCTCCTCTCCCATTCTCTCTATCACCCCTATATCCGACTCTTTCTCTCTCTCTCTCCTCTCTCCCCCTCCTTCTCTATCCTTTTTCTCCTCATTTTCTTCTCCCCTCCCCTCCCCCTTCCCCTAGCTCTCCTCTCTTCACTATCTCTGCTCTTTCTCCCCTCCTCCCTTCTCCCACCCCATTCCTCTCACTTTCTCTCCTTTCGTCCCCTCTCTCTCCTTCTCACTCCCCCCCTCTCCTTCTCCTTCTCTCTCTCCCTCCTCTCTCCCTCTCTCTCCCTCCCTCCCTCCCTCTCTCTCTCTCTTTCCCTCTCTGCCTCACTCTCCCTCTTCTTCAGTCTCTCTTTCTCTCTCTCTCTCTCTCATTCTCGCTCCTCCTATTCTCCTTTCGCTCCCTCATTCTCCTTTTCGCTCCCTCATTCTCCTTTTCGCTCCCTCATTCTCCTTCACTCTCCCTCTCCTTTTCCCTCGCTCTCTCTTTCGCCCTCCCTCTCCCTCCTCTCCCCCTATTTCATTCTCTCTCCCTCTCTCTTGCTCTCAGGCTCTCCCTCTCTCTCTCTCTCCCTCTCTCTTGCTCTCAGGCTCTCCCCTCTCTCTCTCTCTCTCTCCCTTTCTCTCCCTCTCTCTCATTTTCTCTCACTCCTCTCTCTCTCTGTCTCTTCTCTCTCGCTCTCTCCTTCTCCCTCTCCTTCTCTCCCTCTCTCCTTCTCTCTCTCCCTCACTCCCTCTCTCACTCCTTCTCTCTCCCTTCTCTCTCTCTTCTTTCTCTCCCATTCTCTCCTCTCTCCTTCTCCTTGTTGCTGTGTTCCTCCCACCTCCCACCTCCCTCCTCCAGAACACTGAAAAGCCTGAATCATTGATTCAGAGTCAGTAAAACAGTAAGAGGTTGATTCATTGAATCATAGATCATATGACTCAATGACTCATAGTACTGTTACAGTACTGTTACACCATTCCATCCCCTGAGAATAAAAATGTAATTTAAACACACACACACACACACGCAGATACACACACCCCTCCATAAAACAATTATTAATATATTTGAACTAAAGTGATTACAGACATAATCATACTGTTACACAGACACCTTTACACACATCTTCTCCTCCCCTCTTCACCCCCTACACACAGCAACCATCCCACTGATCACCCACTACACACATCTTCTCCTCCCTCTTCACCCCCTACACACAGCAACCATCCCACTGATCACCCACTACACACATCTTCTCCTCCCCTCTTCACCCCCTACACACAGCAACCATCCCACTGATCACCCACTACACACATCTTCTCCTCCCCTCTTCACCCCCTACACACAGCAACCATCCCACTGATCACCCACTACACACATCTTCTCCTCCCTCTTCACCCCCCACACACAGCAACCATCCCACTGATCACCCACTACACACATCTTCTCCTCCCTCTTCACCCCCACACACAGCAACCATCCCACTGATCACCCACTACACACATCTTCTCCTCCCCTCTTCACCCCCACACACAGCAACCATCCCACTGATCACCCACTACACACATCTTCTCCTCCCCTCTTCACCCCCACACACAGCAACCATCCCACTGATCACCCACTACACACATCTTCTCCTCCCCTCTTCACCCCCACACACAGCAACCATCCCACTGATCACCCACTACACACATCTTCTCCTCCCCTCTTCACCCCCACACACAGCAACCATCCCACTGATCACCCACTACACACATCTTCTCCTCCCCTCTTCACCCACCACACACAGCAACCATCCCACTGATCACCCACTACACACATCTTCTCCTCCCCTCTTCACCCCCTACACACAGCAACCATCCCACTGATCACCCACTACACACATCTTCTCCTCCCCTCTTCACCCCCCACACACAGCAACCATCCCACTGATCACCCACTACACACATCTTCTCCTCCCCTCTTCACCCCCTACACACAGCAACCATCCCACTGATCACCCACTCACACATCTTCTCCTCCCCTCTTCACCCCCACACACAGCAACCATCCCACTGATCACCCACTACACACATCTTCTCCTCCCCTCTTCACCCCCTACACACAGCAACCATCCCACTGATCACCCACTACACACATCTTCTCCTCCCCTCTTCACCCCCCACACACAGCAACCATCCCACTGATCACCCACTACACACATCTTCTCCTCCTCTTCACCCCCTACACACAGCAAACTATCCCACTGATCACCCACTACATACATCTTCTCCTCCCTCTTCACCCCCTACACACAGCAACCATCCCACTGATCACCCACTACACACATCTTCTCCTCCCTCTTCACCCCCTACACACAGCAACCATCCCACTGATCACCCACTACACACATCTTCTCCTCCCCTCTTCACCCCCACACACAGCAACCATCCCACTGATCACCCACTACACACATCTTCTCCTCCCCTCTTCACCCCCACACACAGCAACCATCCCACTGATCACCCACTACACACATCTTCTCCTCCCCTCTTCACCCCCCACACACAGCAACCATCCCACTGATCACCCACTACACACATCTTCTCCTCCTCGTCACCCCCACACACAGCAACCATCCCACTGATCACCCACTACATACATCATCCATCCCACTGATCACCCACTACATACAACATCCATCCCACTGATCACCCACTACATACAGCAACCATCCCACTGATCACCCACTACATACATCATCCATCCCACTGATCACCCACTACATACGGCAACCATCCCACTGATCACCCACTACATACATCATCCATCCCACTGATCACCCACTACATACATCATCCATCCCACTGATCACCCACTACATACATCATCCATCCCACTGACCACCCACTACATACATCATCCATCCCACTGATCACCCACTACATACATCATCCATCCCACTGATCACCCACTACATACATCATCCATCCCACTGATCACCCACTACATACATCATCCATCCCACTGATCACCCACTACATACATCATCCATCCCACTGATCACCCACTACATACATCATCCATCCCACTGATCACCCACGACATACATCATCCATCCCACTGATCACCCACGACATACATCATCCATCCCACTGATCACCCACTACATACATCATCCATCCCACTGATCACCCACTACATACACCATCCATCTATAAAAACACACCAGGATAGAGAAGAAGATGGAGACAGAAAAGAGAGAAGGAGTGTGGGGATGGGGGGTAGAAAAGGGTGAGAGAAGGAGTGTGGAGATGGAAGGTAGAAAGGGGAGAGAAGGAGTTTGGAGATGGGGGGAGAAAGGGGGAGAGAAGGAGTGTGGGGAAGGGGGAGAGAAGGAGTATGGGGAAGTGGGAGAGAATGAGTGTGGGGATGGGGAGTGAGAAGGAGTGTGGGAAGGGGGAGAGAAGGAGTGTGGGGATGGGGAGAGAAGGAGTGTGGGGATGGGGGGAGAGAAGGAGTGTGGGGATGGGGGAGAGAAGGAGTGTGGGGATGGGGGAGAGAAGGAGTGTGGGGATGGGGGGAGAGAAAGGGGGAGAGAATGAGTGTGGGGAAGGGGGAGAGAAGGAGTATGGGGAAGTGGGAGAGAATGAGTGTGGGGATGGGGGAGAGAAGGAGTGTGGGGATGGGGGGAGAGAAAGGGGGAGAGAATGAGTGTGGGGAAGGGGAGAGAAGGAGTATGGGGAAGTGGGAGAGAATGAGTGTGGGGATGGGGGAGAGAAGGAGTGTGGTGATGGGGGAGAGAAGGAGTGTGGGGATGGGGGAGAGAAGGAGTGTGGGGATGGAGGAGAGAAGGAGTGTGGGGATGGGGGGAGAGAAGGAGTGTGGGGATGGGGGGAGAGAAGGAGTGTGGGGATGGGGGAGAGAAGGAGTGTGGGGATGGGGGAGAGAAAGGGGGAGAGGATGAGTGTGGGGAAGGGGGAGAGAAGGAGTGTGGGGATGGGGGAGAGAAGGAGTGTGGGGATGGGGGAGAGAAGGAGTGTGGGGATGGGGGGAGAGAAGGAGTGTGGGGATGGGGAGAGAGAAGGAGTGTGGGGATGGGGGGAGAGAAGGAGTGTGGGGATGGGGGAGAGAAGGAGTGTGGGGATGGGGGAGAGAAGGAGTGTGGGGATGGGGGGAGAGAAAGGGGAGAGAATGAGTGTGGGGAAGGGGGAGAGAAGGAGTGTGGGGATGGGGGAGAGAAGGAGTGTGGGGATGGGGGAGAGAAGGAGTGTGGGGATGGGGAGAGAGAAAGGGGGAGAGAATGAGTGTGGGGAAGGGGGAGAGAAGGAGTATGGGGAAGTGGGAGAGAATGAGTGTGGGGATGGGGGAGAGAAGGAGTGTGGGGATAGGGGAGAGAAGGAGTGTGGGGATGGGGGGAGAGAAAGGGGGAGAGAATGAGTGTGGGGATGGAGGGAGAGAAAGGGGAGAGAGATGAGTGTGGGGATGGGGGGAGAGAAAGGGGGAGAGAATGAGTGTGGGGATGGGGGGAGAGAAGGAGTGTGGGGATGGGGGGAGAGAAAGGGGGAGAGAATGAGTGTGGGGATGGGGGAGAGAAGGAGTGTGGGGATGGGGGAGAGAAGGTGTGTGGGGATGGGGGAGAGAAGGAGTGTGGGGATGGGGGGAGAGAAGGAGTGTGGGGATGGGGGGAGAGAAAGGGGGGAGAGAATGAGTGTGGGGATGGGGGGAGAGAAAGGGGGAGAGAATGAGTGTGGGGATGGGGGAGAGAAGGTGTGTGGGGATGGGGGAGAGAAGGTGTGTGGGGATGGGGGAGAGAAGGAGTGTGGGGATGGGGGGAGAGAATGAGTGTGGGGATGGGGGGAGAGAAGGTGTGTGGAGATGGGGAGAGAAGGAGTGTGGGGATGGGGGGAGAGAACAGAAGAACAGAATGGAAGATGGAAGAGAAAACAGAAAGAGAAGGCGTGAGGGGGTAAAGACAGAGATTGAGGATAATGACAGAGCTGTTATGTGCTGAAGAACCCCCTGAAAAATCTGAATTGAAAAATACATATACATTTTTTTAAATAAAATTAAAATAACCTTTTTCTCTCTCACAAAAGTAGTGCACTGCGCCAATACTAGTCCTGTATTAGCGGACTGATATAGCCGACTGTAGCACAGGCACCAAAAAATATATTCTGGATGGAGAAATGGAGAGAGGAGAGGTGGAACAAAGATGCTCACACAGTGTGCTGTGAGCTATGCTTGCCAAGGCCATTAGTTAAGAAGCAACTTTAACCAACGAACATCATTATAGGAAGAAAATGGTACAATACACTGAACACTGTGTGTGAATATACACAACTTTGCCCGTTAATGAAATACACTAACTCTGAGATCTTAAAAACAGCATGTATGCATAGCCTGAGTATGACAGTTCTGGTCAAGTGAGCCAAGGCTCTTTTATGACTATTACATCAGGAGTCTTAATGAGTTAATCCACAGAATGAGACTAAACAAGGTTAGTTGTTAAATGGTATAACAATGACCATACAGAGGAATATAAACTGAGTATACAGAACATTAGGAACACCTTCCTAATACTGAGTTGCACCCCCCTTTACTCCCAGAACAGCCTCAACTCGTCAGGGCATGGACTCTACACGGTAAAAATATTCACCACAAAGGTGCTGCACTGCACCTTTACTAAAAATATCGCAGCACCCCCACCCACACACATCTTCCCACGGATATGACCATAACCATTTAGAGTTAATGCCGAACCTTAATAATTCAGATTTAACCTTGGAACGATACAGACAAGTAAACAAACACATAAAATGGATGAACGTCTAAATCTGACATGAGAGCTTGTTGGCGTGTGTGTTGTATTGTGTGTTGTATTGTGTGTTGTATTGTGTGTGCCTCTGAGAAGCTTGGTGAGAGAGAGAGAGAGAGAGAGAGAGAGAGAGAGAGAGAGAGAGAGAGAGAGGAGAGAGAGGAGGATCAAATGTGAATTAAGAAGCATATAGAGAACTGGAAAGGAGGGATGACATGAAAAGAGAGATAGAGGGACAGAAGGGGACATCTTGATGACAATGAAGAAGTCAGTCAGACCAAAGAGCCTTTGAAAAGCAACACTATCCTTCAGACACACATGTCTCCTTAGACAAAATATTATGCCTCTCTTTCGCTCACAGGCAGTTCCTAAAAACTCTGGAAACGCATAGTGTAGTGTAGACAGAAGTATGTGGACACCCCTTCAAATTAATGGAATTGGCTATTTCAGCCACACCCGTTGCTGACAGATGTATAAAATCAAGCACACAGCCATGCAATCTCCATAGACAAACATTGGCAGTAGAATGGCCTAACTGAAGAGGTCAGTGACTTTCAACGTGGCACCGTCATGGGATATCACCTTTCCAACAAGTCAGTTTGTCAAATTTCTGCCCGCTCGAGCTGCCCAGGTCAACTATAAGTTCTGTTATTGTGAATTGGAAACGTCTAGGAGCAACAACGGCTCAGCCGTGAAGTGGTAGGCCACACAAGCTCACAGAATGGGACTGCCGAATGCTGAAGTGCGTAAAAAAATATCTGTCCTCGGATGCAACACTCACTACCGAGTTCCAAACTATCTCTGGAAGCAACGTCAGCACAAGAACTGTTTGTCGGGAGCTTTATGAAATGGGTTTCCATGGTCGAGCAGCAACACACAAGCCCAAGATTACCAATGCCAAGTGTCAGCTGGTGTGGTGTAAAGCTCGCCGCAATTGGATTCTGGAGAGGTGGAAACGTGTTCTCTGGAGTAATGATGCACGCTTCACCATCTGGCAGTCTGGTGATTGAATCTGGGTTTGGCGGATGCCAGGAGAACGCTATCTGCCCCAATGCATAGTGCCAACTGTAAAGTTTGGCGGAGGAAGAATAATGGTCTGGTGCTGTTTTTCATGGTTCGGGCTAGGCCCCCTAGTTCCAGTGAAGGGAACTCTTAATGCTAGAGTATTCAATGACATTCTAGACAATTCTATGCTTCAGTTTGGGGAAGGCCCTTTCCTAGTTCAGCATGACAATGCCCCCGTGCACAAAGTGAGGTCCATACAGAAATGATGTTGACATCGGTGTGGAAGAACATGACTGGCCTGCACAGAGCCCTGATCTCAACCCCATCTAACACCTTTGCGATGAATTGGAACACCGACTGCGAGCCAGGCCTAATCGCTCAACATCAGTCCCGACCTCACTAATGGAAGCATATCCCCACAGCAATGTTCCAACATCTAGTGGAAAGTTTTCCCAAAAGATGGGAGGTTGTTATAGCAGCGAAGTGGGGACCAACTCCATATTTAATCCCCACGATTCTGGAATGAGATGTTCGACGAGCATGGGTCCACATAGTTTTGGTCATGTAGTGTATCTTTATCAAGATAGACTTTGTGAGCCTTGAGATATAAACATATCTCTTCACAAAATCAATTGCTCATGAATGTCCATTCCTTTCCTCCACAGTCCTCAGATATGGATCTCCATCTGTGAAAATATTAGAAACCTTCACACGTCATATTTATTCTGCATCAAATCCTTTCCTTCACCGTCTTAGAAATTCCTCAGACATCCGGTATTTATCAGGATAGACTTCACAAGCCTTGAGTCCTGAATATATCTCTTCAGAATACCAATTTCACATCCTTATCTGTTCCTTTCTCACAGTCCAAAAGATAAGTCTTGCTGCACAGCTGTATCTCTCAGTCTCAGACCTTGCTTTCCCAATGAGCACAAGACACAATTAAAACATATTTTCAAAGCCATCTTTTTGACACATTTTGCTCACTGGGTTATCTCTATCAGTACACAGTAGTCATGATGAAACCTTCCTTCAGATGATTGAGGATCCCAGTCCTATTGATGGGTCACCAACACTCTGAGACTGAGAAGGTGACAGAGGGAATAGAGCTGCCATACTCTCTTACACGCCTTGCTAATACTTCACATCTTACTGGAAGTGTTTTGTCTCTGCTCCTGGTGCTGTCTTTGACAGACTGGGTTGATGTGATGTCTCTGCTCCCGGTGCTGTCTTTGACAGACTCGGTTGATGTGATGCCTCTGCTCCTGGTGCTGTCTGTGACAGACTGGGTTGATGTGATGCCTCTGTTCCTGGTGCTGTCTGTGACAGACTGGGTTGATGTGATGTCTCTGCTCCTGGTGCTGTCTGTGACAGACTGGGTTGATGTGATGCCTCTGTTCCTGGTGCTGTCTCTGACAGACTGGGTTGTTGTGATGTCTCTGCTCCTGGTGCTGTCTGTGACAGACTGGGTTGATGTGATGTCTCTGCTCCTGGTGCTGTCTGACAGACTGGGTTGATGTGATGTATCTGCTCCTGGTATTGTCTGTGACAGACTGGGTTGATGTGATGTCTCTGCTCCCGGTGCTGTCTGTGACAGACTGGGTTGATGTGATGTCTCTGCTCCTGGTGCTGTCTGGGACAGACTGGGTTGATGTGATGTCTCTGCTCCTGTTGCTGTCTGTGACAGACTGGGTTGATGTGATGTCTCTGCTCCTGGTGCTGTCTGACAGACTGGGTTGGTGTGATGTCTCTGCTCCGGGTGCTGTCTGTGACAGACTGGGTTGATGTGGTGTCTCTGCTCCTGGTGCTGTCTGTGACAGACTGGGTTGATGTGATGTCTCTGCTCCTGGTGCTGTCTGTGACAGACTGGGTTGATGTGATGTCTCTGCTCCTGGTGCTGTCTGTGACAGACTGGGTTGATGTGATGTCTCTGCTCCTGGTGCTGTCTGTGACAGACTGGGTTGTTGTGATGTCTCTGCTCCTGGTGCTGTCTGTGACAGACTGGGTTGATGTGATGTCTCTGCTCCTGGTGCTGTCTGTGACAGACTGGGTTGATGTGATGTCTCTGCTCCTGGTGCTGTCTGACAGACTGGGTTGATGTGATGTCTCTGCTCCCGGTGCTGTCTGTGACAGACTGGGTTGATGTGATGTCTCTGCTGCTGGTGCTGTCTTTGACAGACTGGGTTGATGTGATGTCTCTGCTCCTGGTGCTGTCTGTGACAGACTGGGTTGATGTGATGTCTCTGCTCCTGGTGCTGTCTGTGACAGACTGGGTTGATGTGATGTCTCTGCTCCTGGTATTGTCTGTGACAGACTGGGTTGATGTGATGCCTCTGCTCCTGGTGCTGTCTGTGACAGACTGGGTTGATGTGATGTCTCTGCTCCCGGTGCTGTCTGTGACAGACTGGGTTGATGTGATGTCTCTGCTCCTGGTGCTGTCTGTGACAGACTGGGTTGATGTGATGTCTCTGCTCCTGGTGCTGTCTGTGACAGACTGGGTTGATGTGATGTCTCTGCTCCTGGTGCTGTCTGTGACAGACTGGGTTGATGTGATGTCTCTGCTCCTGGTGCTGTCTGTGACAGACTGGGTTGATGTGATGTCTCTGCTCCTGGTGC
>NW_027012639.1:0-17500 GCF_036934945.1 Oncorhynchus masou masou
CCATTCACCCATCTCAATGTAACATCGATAGGTTTAGGCTACTACATGATACTAACATTTTCCCTGTACCCATCATGAGGCTGCTACAATCTAGCCTATGAATGAACGTTTACAATGTAGGGACACAGGTTGAGAGAATTTTGAGTAATCAAAGTGACCAATAGTGACATATTCAAAACAGCCTTGCACACTCTTGCCTGCATCTAGCTGATCTAGGGAGTAATCATTAGTTCAGTTGCAAACAAGAGTTTCTATTGGACAAATACAGGTATATTTTTCACTGTTTGCTTCCGTACAAGAAACGTTTTTCAACAGAATCTGCAAAATGAATAGACCCATGAACACACGCAAACACAGTTAACTTTCATAGCAGCCACATACAAACAGCATGATCACTTTGCTCACATCTATCTACGCGCTCTCCTCCTCTCACCTTTTCCCTTTGCTTGTGGACTTTCTGTGACCAGGCGCAAAACCTTTCCAAGCCAAACCTTCATGTCATGACCGCTAACCGCTACACACAGCCTACACCATTGTCACCATATTAGCTAATGCCAGTCAACATAGCGAATAGAACTAACTCGTTAGTAAACCCGCTACAGTCATGCAGTACAGTGTACAGTCAGCAAGCAGTTTAGCAGTCACACCAGCGGGCCCCGGTGGCAATAAATTAATAAAACCAAAAGCTACTTTGACTTGGAAGAGATCCAGTGTTGGATAGCCATAGCCAGCTAGCTAACATAGCATCCCTCTGTTTTGGCTAGGTGTTAAAGTAGGCTAAACTAGCTAGCTCCATTCATTAGCTAAGTAAGTTAAAGTGTTTAAAAAAGTCTGAAATATTGCTATCTCTCTCTCTCTCTCTCTTGCTTCTCCTTACTTTTGGAAGAAATTAATTTCTTCAAAACTGTTCAACTAGTGCTAGCTAGCTGTAGCTTATGCTTTCAGTAGTAGACTTATTCTTCGATCCTTTGATTTAGTGGACAAAATGTCAGTTCATGCTGCAAGAGCTCTGATAGGTTGGAGGATGTCCTGCAGAAGTTGTCATAATTACTGTGTAAGTCTATGGAAGAGGGTGAGAACCATGAGCCTCCTAGGTTTTGTATTGAAGTCAATGTACCCAGAGGAGGACGGACACTACAGCATGGTGCTACCCTACAGAGTGCTGCCGAGGCTACTGTCGACCTTCATTGCAAAACATTGTGTTTTAATCTATTATTTGGCGACGTGAATATATTTAGTATAGTTTTATCTAAAAAAGGATCACTTTTTGAATGTTTCACTATTTTTATGAAATGCACTGAGAATGGCCCTCCCCTTCCTGCTCTGAGCCGCCTCCACTGGGAGTTGAATCTCTGATCTTATTAACATCGCCTTTCTTACACTTTTGCTTCATCGCTTCTCCCTTCCCATCTCTTATCGGAGAGCCAACAGCGCCATCTCCTGAACCGATGGACTAACTAGTTTTTCACAAGTCACTTCATCGCTTCTCCCTTCCCATCTCTTATCGGAGAGCCAACAGCGCCATCTCCTGAAACTATGGACTAACTAGTTTTTCACTCGTCACTTCATCCTCATCTCATAAAGGAAGTGGTAACAGTGAATTTGATAAAGTTATTAAGAAATCCTAGCACACCCTATTGTAATCCTATAGTTTCTCACTGAGAGAGAACTGTGCAGAGGAAAGGGAGTGTTATAGAATGTTAGCCTCTCTTCTCTTTACTGATCTGTGAGCACCTGGTCAGTTCTGGTATGTTTTGTTCACTTCTACTGTAAAGATATTGAGATGATCATGGATTTTACCATAGTGTTGAATGCCCTCTGTGAGGCTTCTCACGTAACAATATACACTGAGTGGACAAAACATTAAGATCATCCTTCCTAATATTGATTTTCTCCTCCCCCTTTGCCCTCAGAACAGCCTCAATTTGACGGCTATGAACGCTACAAGGTGCCAAAGCATTCCATAGGGATGCTGACCCATATGAACTCTACAAGGTGTCAAAGCGTTCCACAGGGATGCTGACCCATATGAACTCTACAAGGTGCCAAAGCGTTCCACAGGGATGCTGACCCATATGTACGCTACAAGGTGCCAAAGCATTCCACAGGGATGCTGACCCATATGAACTCTACAAGGTGCCAAAGCGTTCCACAGGGATGCTGACCCATATGAACTCTACAAGGTGCCAAAGCATTCCATAGGGATGCTGACCCATATTGACCCCAATGCTTCCCACAGTTGTGTCAAGTTGGTCTGATGTCCTGTGGGTGGTGGACTGTTCTTGATACACACGGGAAACTGTTGAGTGAAAAAACCCAGCAGCGTTGCAGTTCTTGACACAAACCAGTGCGCCTGCCACCTACTAGCACACCCCGTTCAAAGGCACTTAAATCTTTTGTCTTGCCCAATCACCCTCTGAATGGCACATATACACAATCCATGACTTAATTATCTCATGGCTTAAAAATCCTTGAACATGTCTCTTCCCCATCATCTACATTGATTTGTTGACCATTTAACAAGTGACATCAATAAGGGATCATAGCTTTCACCTGGTCAGTCAATGTCATAGAAAGAGCAGGTGTCCTTGACCTTTCGTACACTCAATGTCGTGTGACTGAGTGGAACTGCTTCCCTCTGCAGTTGTCTGTGAGAAACTACAAGTGATGATCAGTTTTCTGTGAGAAACTGCAAGTGATGATCAGTTTTCTGTGAGAAACTACAAGTGATGATCAGTTTTCTGTGAGAAACTGCAAGTGATGATCCGTTTTCTGTGAGAAACTGCAAGTGATGATCAGTTTTCTGTGAGAAACTGCAAGTGATGATCAGTTCTCTGTGGGAAACTACAAGTGATGATCAGTTTTCTGTGGGAAACTACAAGTGATGATCAGTTTTCTGTGGGAAACTACAAGTGATGATCAGTTTTCTGTGGGAAACTACAAGTGATGATCAGTTTTCTGTGGGAAACTACAAGTGATAATCAGTTTTCTGTGGGAAACTACAAGTGATGATCAGTTTTCTGTGGGAAACTACAAGTGATGATCAGTTTTCTGTGAGAAACTACAAGTGATGATCCGTTTTCACCATTTCTTTTTTACTACATAACTTTTGTTTATTCATAGACAAACTCTGAAACATGTTTATTAAATTGTCTTTTAAAACTAGATTTGTTCCAGTCAACAAATTCATAAAGCAACTCCCATTATTTCTCTTTATGCATAAATGCCTCCTTTATCAAAGTGTTCATCTAATCCAACTATCAGTGTGTTTAAGACCTGTACATAGTATATTTATCACACCCATCTAGCTAATTCATCTAACCCAACTATTAGTGTGTTTAAGACCTTTACATTGTATATTTATCACACCCATCTAGCTAATTCATCTAACCCAACTATCAGTGTGTTTAAGACCTTTACATAGTATATTTATCACACCCATCTAGCTAATTCATCTAACCCAACTATTAGTGTGTTTAAGACCTTTACATAGTATATGTATCACACCCATCTAGCTAATTCATCTAACCCAACTATCAGTGTGTTTAAGACCTTTACATAGTATATGTATCACACCCATCTAGCTAATTCAACTTAAGCGATTGTGCTCCATTGAAACACTCCCCTAACTATACAGGTCAGCGACTCAGTGACAGAACAAGATGGAGGAGCATGCTGAGACATGTCCATCTCCTTCCAACTCTCCTCCTCTGAAACAGTTGGGAGTAATATTCAAACCAACCCATGACATTTTATTTTATTACAAGCAAATGTTAGGATACATGACATACCAGACTCCTAGATGACATACCAGACTCCTAGATGACATACCAGACTCCTAGATGACATACCAGACTCCTAGATGACATACCAGATTCATGCTGACCCATATGAACTCTACAAGGTGCCAAAGCATTCCATAGGGATGCTGACCCATATTGACCCCAATGCTTCCCACAGTTGTGTCAAGTTGGTCTGATGTCCTGTGGGTGGTGGACTGTTCTTGATACACACGGGAAACTGTTGAGTGAAAAAACCCAGCAGCGTTGCAGTTCTTGACACAAACCAGTGCGCCTGCCACCTACTAGCACACCCCGTTCAAAGGCACTTAAATCTTTTGTCTTGCCCAATCACCCTCTGAATGGCACATATACACAATCCATGACTTAATTATCTCATGGCTTAAAAATCCTTGAACATGTCTCTTCCCCATCATCTACATTGATTTGTTGACCATTTAACAAGTGACATCAATAAGGGATCATAGCTTTCACCTGGTCAGTCAATGTCATAGAAAGAGCAGGTGTCCTTGACCTTTCGTACACTCAATGTCGTGTGACTGAGTGGAACTGCTTCCCTCTGCAGTTGTCTGTGAGAAACTACAAGTGATGATCAGTTTTCTGTGAGAAACTGCAAGTGATGATCAGTTTTCTGTGAGAAACTACAAGTGA
This sequence comes from Oncorhynchus masou masou, assembly GCF_036934945.1. NCBI lineage: Eukaryota > Metazoa > Chordata > Actinopteri > Salmoniformes > Salmonidae > Oncorhynchus > Oncorhynchus masou. The sequence continues at coordinate 4,452 of NW_027012639.1, forward strand.
TGATCAGTTTTCTGTGAGAAACTGCAAGTGATGATCCGTTTTCTGTGAGAAACTGCAAGTGATGATCAGTTCTCTGTGAGAAACTGCAAGTGATGATCAGTTCTCTGTGGGAAACTACAAGTGATGATCAGTTTTCTGTGGGAAACTACAAGTGATGATCAGTTTTCTGTGGGAAACTACAAGTGATGATCAGTTTTCTGTGGGAAACTACAAGTGATGATCAGTTTTCTGTGGGAAACTACAAGTGATAATCAGTTTTCTGTGGGAAACTACAAGTGATGATCAGTTTTCTGTGGGAAACTACAAGTGATGATCAGTTTTCTGTGAGAAACTACAAGTGATGATCCGTTTTCACCATTTCTTTTTTACTACGTAACTTTTGTTTATTCATAGACAAACTCTGAAACATGTTTATTAAATTGTCTTTTAAAACTAGATTTGTTCCAGTCAACAAATTCATAAAGCAACTCCCATTATTTCTCTTTATGCATAAATGCCTCCTTTATCAAAGTGTTCATCTAATCCAAGTATCAGTGTGTTTAAGACCTGTACATAGTATATTTATCACACCCATCTAGCTAATTCATCTAACCCAACTATTAGTGTGTTTAAGACCTTTACATTGTATATTTATCACACCCATCTAGCTAATTCATCTAACCCAACTATCAGTGTGTTTAAGACCTTTACATAGTATATTTATCACACCCATCTAGCTAATTCATCTAACCCAACTATTAGTGTGTTTAAGACCTTTACATAGTATATGTATCACACCCATCTAGCTAATTCATCTAACCCAACTATCAGTGTGTTTAAGACCTTTACATAGTATATGTATCACACCCATCTAGCTAATTCAACTTAAGCGATTGTGCTCCATTGAAACACTCCCCTAACTATACAGGTCAGCGACTCAGTGACAGAACAAGATGGAGGAGCATGCTGAGACATGTCCATCTCCTTCCAACTCTCCTCCTCTGAAACAGTTGGGAGTAATATTCAAACCAACTCATGACATTTTATTTTATTACAAGCAAATGTTAGGATACATGACATACCAGACTCCTAGATGACATACCAGACTCCCAGATGACATACCAGACTCCTAGATGACATACCAGACTCCTAGATGACATACCAGAGTCATGGGTTCCACATTCTGATACACAGCTAGAATTCTCATTCTTCCACAGGAGTGAGGAATATTCTCTGATTAAGGCAGTTGTAGTAAGTCTGGATCACATGCCAGTATATTGGACAACCACATGCATATTATCTGACACCCTTACAGTATATAATGCAGTATAAAATATACACTGAGCTTACCTAACATTAGTACCGAGCTAAAAATCCTTCTTTACATCTGTCATCTACTGATTGAAGAGACATCAATAAGGGATCATAGCTTTCACCTGATCAGTCAATGCCATGGAAATATGTTGTATACTCGGTGTATATTCATACCCAAGGCACAAGACAAAAGCTATTTTAAAGAGTACGACAAGCACCTTCTCATCTCTTTAAGACAGCGTGCAAGTATTTGGTTAGACGTCATTAACCCTTTATAAATGCTGTTCATTTGGTCCGCTCGTGGCCAAACTAGATCAGATCAGTTAAATGTATTATTTCTTAACAATGTCTAAATGCATTTCACCCATCGTCCCCCCCCCTCCTCCATGCTTTCATAGGTCATTGTCAGGCAGAATGAGGTTCTATATTGTTTGAATACGACTCTGAACATCTGAAAAACAGCTCCACATGCTAAAGCCACGTGCACAAAAATAATCCATTAAAAAGTGAGAAAAGATTCAAACACGTTATACTGAGTATCTGAGGACGTCAAATACTAAAATACTGGAACAGACAGGACTTTGAGTTGAAATCTGACACGTTTATACAATTCCTTTGACTAATTTGGGCACTTGTTCAGGTTAATACAGGGTTCAGCGTTGCTAACCCGCAAACCTCCAGTAACTTTCTTAAAATCCCAGGTTTCTAGAAACCCCCGAAATGGAAGATCCCCAGAATCAATAGGGAATAAGCAGGACATCCGGGAAAGGCAGGGAATTGTCCAGAGTTTCTGGGACGTTGGGAAAGCTACTGAACATGTTGTCGAGTGTCGCCCCTAGGGACTCGGAGGTCTACTTGCGTCCGACAGTCTCAGCCAGTTTCTTCAGTCTCTTCTTCAGTTCCAGAGGAAACTGCTCGTAACATTTCTTACACACAGGCTTCATGTCAAACTCCACAAACTTGTTCCTGTCAACAGAGGACAGGGGAGACACAGTCAGTATTTTTGTAATGCATTTTGGGCTCCATTGTGTATGAAATGTGCTTTACGAATAATATATATTTTGTATTCTCATGAACAGCAGCACATGCAGATTTCTAATCCTTAGCAAGTTACACTACGATCACACAACTAGCATGACAGGACAGAAATGCAGTCAGATTACTGTTTGTTCCACTTCAGTACAATATTTCATTTTAAAGGGAAATGACCTCCATAACATACAGTGCCTTGCGAAAGTATTCGGCCCCCTTGAACTTTGCGACCTTTCGCCACATTTCAGGCTTCAAACATAAAGATATAAAACTGTATTTTTTTGTGAAGAATCAACAACAAGTGGGACACAATCATGAAGTGGAATGACATTTATTGGATATTTCAAACTTTTTTAACAAATCAAAAACTGAAAAATTGGGCGTGCAAAATTATTCAGCCCCCTTAAGTTAATACTTTGTAGCGCCACCTTTTGCTGCGATTACATCTGTAAGTCGCTTGGGGTATGTCTCTATCAGTTTTGCACATCGAGAGACTGAAATTCTTTCCCATTCCTCCTTGCAAAACAGCTCGAGCTCAGTGAGGTTGGATGGAGAGCATTTGTGAACAGCAGTTTTCAGTTCTTTCCACAGATTCTCGATTGGATTCAGGTCTGGACTTTGACCTGGCCATTCTAACACCTGGATATGTTTATTTTTGAACCATTCCATTGTAGATTTTGCTTTATGTTTTGGATCATTGTCTTGTTGGAAGACAAATCTCCGTCCCAGTCTCAGGTCTTTTGCAGACTCCATCAGGTTCTTCCAGAATGGTCCTGTATTTGGCTCCATCCATCTTCCCATCAATTTTAACCATCTTCCCTGTCCCTGCTGAAGAAAAGCAGGCCCAAACCATGATGCTGCCACCACCATGTTTGACAGTGGGGATGGTGTGTTCAGGGTGATGAGCTGTGTTGCTTTTACGCCAAACATAACTTTTTGCATTGTTGCCAAAAAGTTCAATTTTGGTTTCATCTGACCAGAGCACCTTCTTCCACATGTTTGGTGTGTCTCCCAGGTGGCTTGTGGCAAACTTTAAACAACACTTTTTTATGGATATCTTTAAGAAATGGCTTTCTTCTTGCCACTCTTCCATAAAGGCCAGATTTGTGCAATATACGACTGATTGTTGTCCTATGGACAGAGTCTCCCACCTCAGCTGTAGATCTCTGCAGTTCATCCAGAGTGATCATGGGCCTCTTGGCTGCATCTCTGATCAGTCTTCTCCTTGTATGAGCTGAAAGTTTAGAGGGACGGCCAGGTCTTGGTAGATTTGCAGTGGATTTGATACTCCTTCCATTTCAATATTATCGCTTGCACAGTGCTCCTTGGGATGTTTAAAGCTTGGGAAATCTTTTTGTATCCAAATCCGGCTTTAAACTTCTTCACAACAGTATCTCGGACCTTCCTGGTGTGTTCCTTGTTCTTCATGATGCTCTCTGCGCTTTTAACGGACCTCTGAGACTATCACAGTGCAGGTGCATTTATACGGAGACTTGATTACTACACACAGGTGGATTGTATTTATCATCATTAGTCATTTAGGTCAACATTGGATCATTCAGAGATCCTCACTGAACTTCGAACTTCTGGAGAGAGTTTGCTGCACTGAAAGTAAAGGGGCTGAATAATTTTGCACGCCCAATTTTTCAGTTTTTGATTTGTTAAAAAAGTTTGAAATATCCAATAAATGTCGTTGTACTTCATGATTGTGTCCCACTTGTTGTTGATTCTTCACAAAAAAATACAGTTTTATATCTTTATGTTTGAAGCCTGAAATGTGGCAAAAGGTCGCAAAGTTCAAGGGGGCCGAATACTTTCGCAAGGCACTGTATGTATGTGGAAGATTACACATTACACCTTTCATCACAACGAGTACGTCCCAAATGGCACCCTATTCCCTATATAGTGCACTACGTTGGACCAGGGCCCTATTGCACCCTGTTCCCTTTATAGTGCACTACGTTGAACCAGGGCCCTATTGCACCCTGTTCCCTTTATAGTGCACTACGTTGGACTAGGGCCCTATTGCACCCTGTTCCCTTTATAGTGCACTACGTTGGACCAGGGCCCTATTGCACCCTGTTCCCTTTATAGTGCACTACGTTGGACCAGGGCCCTATTGCACCCTATTCCCTATATAGTGCACTACGTTGGACCAGGGCCCACAGGTTGTCATTTGGGACGCAATCCATTGTCACATAACAGAAGAACATGACGGAGCAATGACAGAACAGATCAAGCAAACTGGAGGTGAAAACAACAAAAAGGAAAGACAATAAGAGGAAAAGCTAAATGAAGAGTGACTTGGAAGTGGAATTACTAACCCATGGATGGAAATGAAAGGAGGATAGTGAAGATGACAGGAAGTGGAATTACTAACCCATGGATGGAAATGAAAGGAGGATAGTGAAGATGACAGGAAGTGGAATTACTAACCCATGGATGGAAATGAGCGAGAGGAGGATAGTGAAGATGACAGGAAGTGGAATTACTAACCCATGGATGGAAATGAAAGGAGGATAGTGAAGATGACAGGAAGTGGAATTACTAACCCATGGATGGAAATGAAAGGAGGATAGTGAAGATGACAGGAAGTGGAATTACTAACCCATGGATGGAAATGAAAGGAGGATAGAGAAGATGACAGGAAGTGGAATTACTAACCCATGGATGGAAATGAAAGGAGGATAGAGAAGATGACAGGAAGAGGACTGGAAAAGTCTACAGACAGATAACAGGTTTCTTTTTGCGGTCTTTTGAGGCGTCCCTCTCGCGTCGGGCCAGTCTGCGTTTCAGCTCCTCAGGCATCCGCTCGTAACAGTGCTTACATACAGGCTTCAGATCGACCTCTACAAACTTGTCTCTGTTACACCACAGGGAGGGAGGGGAGAGAGAAGAGAAAACAGAGGGAGAGAGAGAGAGAGAGAGAAGAGAAAACAGAGGGAGAGAGAGAAGAGAAAACAGAGGGAGAGAGAGAGAAAACAGAGGGAGAGAAGAGAAAACAGAGGGAGAGAAGAGAAAACAGAGGGAGAGAGAGAGAGAGAGAGAAAACAGAGAGAGAGAGAAGAGAAAACAGAGGGGGAGAGAGAGAAGAGAAAGAGAAAACAGAGGATGGAAAAAGCACAGGGTGGAGAAGTGAGAAGACTAGAGAAAATAAGAGAGAAAAAAACAGATTGTGTCCAATAGAAGGTTAGAGAAAACACAGTACTTTAATAGGGAATAGGGTGTCATTTGGGACACAGATTGAGAGGAAGGCGGGACAACGACAGACAGGATGAGCTAAAGGGGTAGGAAAGAGCCCAGTATAATACGACTGATATATAATAATGTAATAATAACATACTTGAGGGTGAGCTTGGTGTTGCAGGTGGCGCAGGAGAAACAGTTCACACACCATGCTTTGTTCAGGGCTGAAACCACTACAGGGACAACAGAAAGTCCATTATGGCGTCAGATCCTTCTAAAACAATTCATTCAAAATGAGAAACAGTTGATGCTTACCGTCTCCTTCAATCACTCTGTTGCAGTGGAAGCACACATCACCAAAGAGCTAGAGGGTTGAGACACGGGCAGAGATGAGCATTTCATTCACCAAACATACACGACTTGATTTAACCATTAGCAAACTTTTACATATCAGTCAGTGCCAGCCAGAACAACATGCAATAACTGTGTTACTCAGCAACCCCTATCCCATAAACGTCTGTGGACATGAGCCCCATGGGACCTGTCAAACATAGTGCATTACATAGGGAATAGGGGACCATTTACCTGGTTGTAGTGGGTCTCAGTCAGATCATAGCTTTATTACCTGGTTGTACTGGGTTTCAGTCAGATCATAGCTTTACTACCTGGTTGTAGTGGGTCTCACAGTCAGATCATAGCTTTACTACCTGGTTGTACTGGGTCTCAGTCAGATCATAGCTTTATTACCTGGTTGTAGTGGGTCTCACAGTCAGATCATAGCTTTATTACCTAGTTGTAGTGGGTCTCAGTCAGATCATAGCTTTACTACCTGGTTGTAGTGGGTCTCACAGTCAGATCATAGCTTTACTACCTGGTTGTAGTGGGTCTCTCAGTCAGATCATAGCTTTACTACCTGGTTGTAGTGGGTCTCACAGTCAGATCATAGCTTTATTACCTAGTTGTAGTGGGTCTCAGTCAGATCATAGCTTTACTACCTGGTTGTAGTGGGTCTCACAGTAGGCCAGACCCTTCCTCTCATAGTGGCGGTGTCCAAGGAACGGCTTCTCACACTTAGCACACACAAAATGCTGCAAACACAGGCAACATCACATGTTAGCATGGCTAACTGTAGAACCAGGCAACATCACATGTTAGCATGGCTAATGGATAACTGTAGTACCAGGCAACATCACATGTTAGCATGGCTAATGGCTAACTGTAGTACCAGGCAACATCATATGTTAGCATGGCTAATGGCTAACTGTAGTCACAGGGAAGCAGCATCCCAAGTTAGCATGGCTAATAGTTAACTCTTGTCACAGGCAGACGCCACCACACAGGCGTTAGCATATTGCTAACTCTACTCACAGGCACAAGCAGTTAAGTTAGCTAACTTTGCTAACTCTAGTCAGCTGCCATCAGGGCACGTATTCACAAAGAGTATCAGTGTAGGAGTGCTGGTCGAGGATCAGGTGATCTACCTGTACATGTGTTATTCATTATGATCTTAAAGGTCATGAACAGTCAAAAAAAAAATCTATGATATTTGAATGAATCCAGGTTAAAGTATGAAAAATGACCATTGCTCCTACATTGATAAAGTCATAAAGCTACTGGTCCCCTCCCCCATGTCAAACACTTGGATTCACTGTTAAGGGGTTAGGGTGACATCACCCTAACTCATTTTAATACACCAATGGTAACATGATATTCTCTTACCTAATTTAAACAAGTACTGCTTTGTAACCAACATCGGAGAAGGCGTGTTTGTGGAGGGGTGTGGTTTATACAGCTACTCTACTGGTGCCAAAATTTGACTGTAGGGTGTCATCAAATATAATTAAAAGTTTACACTATTCACCTATGGTAGAGATACTCGTGTCCCCTTTTATCTGTGTCTGGTGTGAGCTGGGTCTTCATCCGTGTCTGGCGTTAGCTAGTTACTGGCTAGCTGGGTCTTCATCTGTGTCTGGTGTTAGCTAGGTCTTCATCCGTGTCTGGCGTTAGCTAGTTACTGGTTAGCTGGGTCTTCATCCGTGTCTGGCGTTAGCTAGTTACTGGCTAGCTGGGTCTTCATCCGTGTCTGGCGTTAGCTAGTTACTGGCTAGCTGGGTCTTCATCCGTGTCTGGTGTTAGCTAGTTACTGGCTAGCTGGGTATTCATCCGTGTCTGGTGTTAGCTAGTTACTGGCTAGCTGGGTATTCATCCGTGTCTGGTGTTAGCTAGTTACTGGCTAGCTGGGTATTCATCTGTGTCTGGCGTTAGCTAGTTACTGGTTAGCTGGGTCCTCATCTGTGTCTGGTGTTAGCTGGGTCTTCATCCGTGTCTGGTGTTAGCTGGGTCTTCATCCGTGTCTGGCGTTAGCTAGTTACTGGCTAGCTGGGTATATTCATCTGTGTCTGGCGTTAGCTAGTTACTGGCTAGCTGGGTATATTCATCTGTGTCTGGCGTTAGCTAGTTACTGGCTAGCTGGGTATATTCATCTGTGTCTGGCGTTAGCTAGTTACTGGCTAGCTGGGTCTTCATCTGTGTCTGGTGTTAGCTAGTTACTGGTTAGCTGGGTATATTCATCTGTGTCTGGCGTTAGCTAGTTACTGGCTAGCTGGGTATATTCATCTGTGTCTGGCGTTAGCTAGTTACTGGCTAGCTGGGTATATTCATCTGTGTCTGGCGTTAGCTAGTTACTGGCTAGCTGGGTCTTCATCTGTGTCTGGCGTTAGCTAGTTACTGGTTAGCTGGGTCCTCATCTGTGTCTGGTGTTAGCTGGGTCTTCATCCGTGTCTGGTGTTAGCTAGTTACTGGCTAGCTGGGTCTTCAATGTTTCAATGTTTGAGTTGCGTATCACCACATTTGCTTGAGATTATTTTACTGCAACACTGTATCCAAGTTGTTTGACGTCGGGGTTTCAAAGAGCTGTCAGTCAAGGAGCGCTCACAAGAATAAGCTCCCCACTCAGCCTGTTAGAGAGAGAACTTTTCCCTCACATTGAGCATTTCTATCCAAAACAAATATTATGGGTGATATTTTAGTCACTCAAAATGCTATTTTACATGGGAATCAGAATGACTGTTTGGGACCTTTAAAGACTAAACTAACCCTATATAAACAGCCCTACTCTGAGAGCTTTATGAATACAACTGGCCCAAGTAACTCAACAGGGCTTGGTCAGAAAAATGCATGACACACACACACAGCAATCATTCAGGACAGGCAGCGGAACAGTGGCCTCTAGTGGAGAGAATGTCTACTGCAGGCAGGCCAGGCACTGTAGACTACTTGTCGTGTATTCATCAGTACTGTAAAGTTGTGAGAGATTAAAATGCAACAATGTGCATGTGTTTAGCCACCCACACCCATGTATTTCTGGGTGAGAAGAACTTATCTGTGTCTATTGACATATGACGGGTGTTTGTGGCTGAAGAGTGTAGTTGTGTAGCTAGCTATGCAATGTTGTTTCCTGTAGTGCAGTTTCTATGTGTGGGAGGAGAAAGACCTCCTTTCTCCTTGTATGTGTCCCAAATGGCACCCTATTCCCTACATAGAGCCCTAACTCTGACCAGAACACCATGGGCTCTGGTTAAAACTTAGTGCACTACACAGGGACTACTGCCATTTGGGACATAACACCTTCTCACCATGTTAAAGTGCCACTCGCAGTAGGCATAGCCCTTACATTCATAGTAGGGATGGCCCTGGAACGATCGCTCACATACACTACACCCAAAGTGCTGGGAGAGGAGGAGGGGGGAAGAGAGAGGAGGGGGGTGAGGAGGGAGGGGGAGGAGAAAGGAGGGATAAAAGAAGCCACAAAGATGAGGATGTAGAGAAGAATAAAGTATGAAGGAAAGTGTTGGAAGGAAAAGAAAGGTGTCACAGGATGGAGAGCAGATAGAGTTACTCACAGTCCAATACGCTCTCTGAACACCAGGGAAATTATAAAAATGGAACATATCATTTCTTTGTAAAAGCTTACTCAACAAACATCTGACTAACCAAATATGTCTAAAATACCACTAGATCCCATCATGTCATTTGTGACCACACACCTCGACGTGCCACTGCTTGCCCATGGCGTTGACCACGCGTCCCTCGATGGGCCTCCTGCAGGCGCCACAGATCGGCACCCCCATCTTATCATGGCAGGGCAGACAGTACAGCTCTCCCTTCAGCTCTCTGGCATCTGCTGTCAGCTCCTTACTACAGGGAGAGGGGAGGGACAAACATTATATTACACAAAACACACACACACACAAACAGTGGTTTTGAAGCAGGGTAAATGGTAACAACTTAAACACTCTTGCTTTCATTATTCCAAATATTGACTGAACCACATAATGGAATCAGGAGCACATTATGTCAGATATCAGGAGGGAGCCGTGAAGCGTACTGACCCACAGTTGTTGCAGTTGAAGTGGTCGGGGTGGTAGGGGTCGTTCTTAAAGATGAGGGGGCTGTCCTCGATGATGGCATGGCATTTCTGACAGATGTACTTCCCCAGACCTCTAGCCTTCTCACGGTTATGACAGGGTCGACACAGGTGCCTGGTGAGGAACAAACATTACTACAGCTCCTTACTACAGGGAGAGGGGAGGGACAAACATTACTACAGCTCCTTACTACAGGGAGAGGGGAGGGACAAACATTACTACAGCTCCTTACTACAGGGAGAGGGGAGGAACAAACATTACTACAGCTCCTTACTACAGGGAGAGGGGAGGGACAAACATTACTACAGCTCCTTACTACAGGGAGAGGGGAGGGACAAACATTACTACAGCTCCTTAGTACAGGGAGAGGGGAGGGACAAACATTACTACAGCTCCTTACTACAGGGAGAGGGGATGGACAAACATTACTACAGCTCCTTACTACAGGGAGAGTGGAGGGACAGACATTACTACAGGGAGAGGGGAGGGACAAACATTACTACAGCTCTTTACTACAGGGAGAGGGGAGGGACAAACATTACTACAGCTCCTTACTACAGGGAGAGGGGAGGGACAAACATTACTACAGCTCCTTACTACAGGGAGAGGGGAGGGGCAAACATTACTACAGCTCCTTACTACAGGGAGAGGGGAGGGACAAAGCAGGATGGGTAAGTACATCCAACATGTCTCTCTGGACAGGGACAAAGCAGGATGGGTAAGTACATCCAACATGTCTCTCTGGACAGGGACAAAGCAGGATGGGTAAGTACATCCAACATGTCTCCCTGGACAGGGACAAAGCAGGATGGGTAAGTACATCCAACATGTCTCACTGGACAGGGACAAATTGTATCAGCATATCGATTGCACAACCAGGGCTGGCAAAACCTTGGATCATTGCTATTCTAACTTCCGCGACGCATATAAGGCCCTGCCCCGCCCTCCTTTCGGAAAAGCTGACCACGACTCCATTTTGTTGATCCCTGCCTACAGACAGAAACTAAAACAAGAAGCTCCCACGCTGAGGTCTGTCCAACGCTGGTCTGACCAAGCTGACTCCACACTCCAAGACAGCTTCCATCACGTGGACTGGGACATGTTTCGTATTGCGTCAGATAACAACATTGACGAATACGCTGATTCGGTGTGCGAGTTCATTAGAACGTGCGTTGAGATGTCGTTCCCATAGCAACGATTAAAACATTCCCAAACCAGAAACCGTGGATTGATGGCAGCATTCGCGTGAAACTGAAAGCGCGAACCACTGCTTTTAATCAGGGCAAGGTGTCTGGTAATATGACTGAATACAAACAGTGCAGCTATTCCCTCCGCAAGACAATCAAACAAGCTCAGCGTCAGTATAGAGTCAAAGTAGAATCTCAATTCAACGGCTCAGACACAAGAGGCATGTGGCAGGGTCTACAGTCAATCACGGACTACAAGAAGAAATCCAGCTCAGTCACGGGCCAGGATGTCTTGCTCCCAGGCAGACTAAATAACTTTTTTGCCCGCTTTGAGGACAATACAGTGCCACTGACACGGCCTGCAACGGAAACATGTGGTCTCTCCTTCACTGCAGCTGAGGTGAGTAAAACATTTAAACGTGTTAACCCTCGCAAGGCTGCAGGCCCAGACGGCATCCCCAGCCGCGCCCTCAGAGCATGCGCAGACCAGCTGGCTGGTGTGTTTACGGACATATTCAATCAATCCCTATCCCAGTCTGCTGTTCCCACATGCTTCAAGAGGGCCACCATTGTTCCTGTTCCCAAGAAAGCTAAGGTAACTGAGCTAAACGACTACCGCCCCGTAGCACTCACTTCCGTCATCATGAAGTGCTTTGAGAGACTAGTCAAGGACCATATCACCTCCACCCTACCTGACACCCTAGACCCACTCCAATTTGCTTACCGCCCAAATAGGTCCACAGACGATGCAATCTCAACCACACTGCACACTGCCCTAACCCACCTGGACAAGAGGAATACCTATGTGAGAATGCTGTTCATTGACTACAGCTCGTCATTTAACACCATAGTACCCTCCAAGCTCGTCATCAAGTTCAAGACCCTGGGTCTCGACCCCGCCCTGTGCAACTGGGTACTGGACTTCCTGACGGGCCGCCCCCAGGTGGTGAGGGTAGGCAACAACATCTCCACCCCGCTGACCCTCAATACTGGGGCCCCACAAGGGTGCGTTCTGAGCCCTCTCCTGTACTCCCTGTTCACCCAGAAGGCGAGGTCAGTACAAGTGCATCAAAGCTGGGACCGAGAGACTGAAAAACAGCTTCTATCTCAAGGCCATCAGACTGTTAAACAGCCACCACTAACATTGAGTGGCTGCTGCCAACACACTAACTCAACTCCAGCCACTTTAATAATGGGAATTGATGGGAAATGAAAAATATATCACCAGCCACTTTAAACAATGGTACCTAATATAATGTTATAATTGTTACTACACTTTATCTACAGTTTGGGAAAGTATTGGCCTCCTTTCTGATGTTCTCTTGCATTTTGTTGATACTGAATGTTATCAGATCTTCAACCACAACCTGATATTAGATAAAGGGAAACATGAGTTTACAAATATCAACAAACTGAGAAAATCAGATAATGGGGCAAATACTTTCTCACAGCACTGTTTTATACAAACATACTGTTGTGAGTTGATTTGTGATTGGTTAAATAGTCATCTACCATGGTATAATGTGCAGTGTGATTGGCTGGGGACTCCCCTGCATAATGTGCCGTGTGATTGGCTGGGGACTCCCCTGCATAATGTGCAGTATGATTGGCTGAGGACTCCCCTGCATAATGTGCCGTGTGATTGGCTGGAGACTCCCCTGCATAATGTGCAGTGTGATTGGCTGGGGACTCCCCTGCATAATGTGCAGTGTGATTGGCTGGGGACCCCCCTGCATAATGTGCAGTGTGATTGGCTGGGGACTCCCTGCATAATGTGCAGTGTGATTGGCTGGGGACTCCCTGCATAATGTGCAGTGTGATTGGCTGGGGACTCCCTGCATAATGTGCAGTGTGATTGGCTGAGGACTCCCCTGCATAATGTGCAGTGTGATTGGCTGGAGACTCACCTGCCAGCGTTCTTGAC